>NW_025779988.1:0-51909 GCF_021130785.1 Homalodisca vitripennis
GGCCACTTCTTATTATTTGGATGTGCATTATATAATAAGTTTACATTAGGCTTATGGTTATCAATATGATATGTCATGTGGGTATGAATATAAAAATTTAGTTTTTTCAGTTCCTTCAGTAACTTGTTTTGCTAACAGATAATTCTTAATTAAATCAAATCTATTATACTGAGAAGGTTTTATCGAACTCAGGGATGCTTATACATAAAAGAAGCTTCTATCAAATTTTATACCTATAAGTCAATTAATATTCTATATTTTATCTACGGAAAGGGAGTAAGACAGAAATAACTATTTGAAAGCTTCTCTATTGATAGGCTTTTCTAACGCTGAACCAATAACACAATTGTACCGTAAATTAGTTAATTAAATTTCATACAATGTAAATTTCGCAACCTAATCAGCCAGTATAATATAATATTATTTTACATCCAATGTTCCCGGAACTAAATTATTGGGCAGAGTAACTACCTAATTGGCACGCGTATGAATTTTTTCTTCTAACCCTTTGTAGCAGCCCAACTACGTAACCTATCAAACCTCGCGCGCTTTGTCCGTAAGTAAAAATTTATCTTTTCGCATTATTAAATTAGCCCTTTGATGCCAAACGTATAAAATGAATGTAACGTAAAAGTAAAGATGCGAATAGTAAAGTAACTTACCCTTGAAGATCTTTTATTTGCTTGATGGAGATAGATAAAAGGTTGTGGCGTCGTCTTTATGGCGACGAGCACGTTGTTATAAATAGTAATTTGTATCATTAAATGGCTAATACCGTCGCGAATTTGTTTTAGGCGAGTTTACGTAGCTGATGTATCTCACCGTGTTGTTTGAATAGATGGCTACCACTTCCCAACTTCTACTCCTCTTCTAGAAATAACCGTTCTTAGACTACAGCTTCAATGTCTCGTGCCAAGACGCCGATACCCGGGTTGTGAGTCTAACCTATTGTGAAGGGAAGTGAAATATTATTGTTTTGTAAAGTAAAACGTCGTACGCATAATTCAATAGAACAATGGATATTTTTGGCCCACCTAGAAGATATACTTTTAGTTATTATATTCTAATTGGCAGCAACGTGGCATTACATAACTTTTCCTTTACCATCTAAAAGTGGTGCTTTTAAGTTTTCGTAATTAAACTGAACTTATAAGTAAACTTTGTATTTCTAGTATTTATTACTACGACCTCAGAAGTCACCACCCCCATGTGTTATCGTCATACGGTACATAATTTTATTGCGCGACTCTGCTATTGATGTGCCTACTCTGCCATCAACTGGGTGAAACTGAGGGAAAACGCCACAATGCCTGCCATTAAAATAGAATATTTGGTCTAAAGATGAGTTGTTATTTGAACTGATATCTAGAGGTATTAAATTAAATAGTGACAGTACAGTAAATGAACTCAGAAAGTCCTTAAGACAGTGTTTGAGAAACAATATTTTACCTACTCCTAGTAGCCTATTAAAAATAGACCACAATCAGGAAGTAAAACTTCTCAGTGAAAAAGTGATATTATTAGAACATGGGTGCAGTGAATTGAACAGTGCTAGTTCACCTTTAGAAATCACCAAATTCCAAGAAAAGTGTAAACATTTAATTAAACCGTTTATTTTTAGACAACCAGCTAGAACTAAGTTCTGTACATAGTGAAACTTTATCAGCTTTAAAGTGTAGGCTAGTAAATGTTGAACAACAGTTAGCTAAAAACCTTGCCTACCTAACAGTGAACCTAGAACAGCTTAAAGTGTTAGAAGCCAATTTAAACGAATCATTAGAACAAGATGAGGTTATGGAACAGGCAGTGAAAGAACAAATAGGCCCTATTTCTGTACAACCACCAACAATATCACAGCCTACTGCCAGTACCCCCACTTTGCCTATAATGCCTATTTATAATGCAAACAATGATTGTATTAGTCAACCTATGTCTGGTTTAAATATGTTTAATAAGTTAAACAACCCTGTAGAATGTTATTTACAAAATTTTACAGTAACAAATGGCTTAGTAGTACCTGAGCTAATAAACTTTTTGAAAACTTTGTTAAAACTAAAATGTGAAACTAGCCTATCAGAAAATGAAATTTTAGCATTGTTTACCATGTTATGCAAAAAGTCCACTTTTAGCCAAAATAATACAGTGTAAGTCTGTCATGCCAAATGTCAAACTATCTACACAGGGAATTAATTAGTGCTTTTATCCCTGTAGGCCTAATTGAAAGACAGACTAGATTAGTTTATAGGCCACAAAGGTTTGATGAGCACCTGTATGAATACATCTATGACATCAAAGAGCTCAGTCAAGTTTTATTGTGTAACATAAGTGAACAGGACTTGGTAACTTGTATAAAAAAGAGGTATTAAGCCTACAGATAGAAATATGTTAATTTTGGAAAACAATCCCATTTGTTTTACAGATTTGGAAAATGTGTGTATATCTAGTAACAATATAACCTTTAATGATAACTTAAGGGACAATTTAAGTAAGACATATGTTAACAACATGTATCCACCACATGTTGAACTTAGAAAAAGTAGGCCTACTGTCAAAAACCCAAAAGTTATGTTTCAATTGTAATAGGCCTGGTCACTTAGCAAAAAATTGTTTTAGGAATCCAAAAAACTAGTTGACAGGGGAGTGGTATTACACACAACACCTAAAAATATCCCTCCCCGGTTTCATAAGTCTAAGAATAATAATTTTATAAATAGTAAGGCAGTAAGAAAAGAAAAAACACTATTTTTATGAGAGTCTATGGTAAGGTAATTAAAAATTGGAGTAAATTAAACTATAGAAAACCTAATTTAAGACTAAATGTTAGAACAGTGTAACAATATGCCTTTAATTGAAGCTATAGTGGGTAAAAATGTAAAAACAAACTGCTTATTAGATACTGGTGCTACCAGAGATATAATTAATAAAGAATTTTATGATAGCCTATTGTTGAATAAAACTTTTTCTAAATTAATGAAGTCAGATAATAGAATGTTTTGCTGCAAATAACACTGAAATAAAAATGTTTTGGTTACTGTTATGCTAAGATAAAAATTTCTAAATTTTGTTAAAAGGTAAAATTTATTGTATTGGATAACTTAAAATGGGACATTGTATTGGGAAACCCATTTATATCTAATAGCAAATTAATTTTAGATCTTGATGGAGATTCATGTTATTTTAAAACTCAGTTGTAATGAGAAAATAACTATTGTCAGACAACAGCCTTTTGAACATGAAGTAAACAGCATTGAATGTAAAAATAGGGTGCACTAGAGCTGAGGCTGAAATACAAAACCTTATAGGGGATTTTTCCAAATGTTTTTTAATCCAAAATTAGGAGAGGCTCTAGATTTGGAAGTGAGATTAGTTCTAAATGACCCCACCCCCATGTTTTATCGTCATACGATACAACATCTCTGTAATTTTTATATTAGGTAACAGTGAGTAATAAAGTTAAAAGTAACGGGTGATCATAGAAATTATTTGTGGTACTATTTAACATTAAATCAAGCATATCTATAATAATCTGTCTATGCATGCTCATATACGAGGCTATCCTTTGTTATATATCTATCATTCACAACGTGCATATAATGGTAGTATAAATATTCAATAGAATGACTCATTAAGACTATTGAGTTTCAGTTTCCACTTCACTTTTAGCTTAGTGCAGCGACTGTGATTATATAACAGACGGAACTCTTACAATCAGGAGACAACGACTTTCTCAAGGGATCCAAAAAAGTCGAAAACGTTTTTCTACAGTAACGTACCTATAATGAAAAAGGATCCCAGCATCTTTGGGATTGTGCCTAAAACGCCTTGAAAATAATTTAGCACCCGTTGAAATAGTTAGATTGACTGTCCTTCTAGATTGCATTACATTTTGTAATATACGTGACTCTGATCTCTAAAAGTATTTTGAGTTTCTTCAGTGGCAACTTTTTTAGCATCTACTCAGACATACGTTTTCCACAAATACCAGGAGTTTATTGTGTTAATGCCACGTGCATTGCACTCCCCTACTTCCCCCGTATGCTTGGTAAAGATCGCTTGCCTGCTTATTAAATGGAACAATGCAAACCGGCGTCCATCCATCCGATGTGCTCTGGAAGTAAACTATGTTTTGAGCAGCATATGTGCTCCTGCCAAAGACACAAACCCATATAGTGGTTTTCCAAAACATACTAATTAATTTTGCGGTACATAAAAAAACGTACCTCAATCACACTGCTAAATGCTATCTGCTTTTGTTTAATCTTCTGTAATTATGATTATGATAAAATTGTGATTATGATGTTATGATATTATGTTCTCTCTATATAACTATCGATACATGTTAAAACCTCGTGAAGTTTTTCATAGTCTAAAATACCACCTGAATCTCTCTTAGACCTTTTCTAAATCAGTCATCAAGTGCTTTAAATTCACCAAATGCTTTTATTTTCTTTGTGAGGTTCACTAAATGTTTTCTTTTAATAACTGAATACAGTAGGACTTTATTTTTATAATTACTGCATTAGCTATCAGCATCAATCCATAGTAAATTTCTCATGCACTAACTGATACACCTAGGTGCCCGAATAATTACCACCATCTCAATGCTTCCAAGGTGGGCATAACAACTCTGTTGAAAGACGTAAAACATTCTTGCGGACATTTGCCGTCACAAGTAGTAAACCGGGAACGTACTAGCCATAAGATCTATTTATCCGATGGTTGGGCGGTAGCTGTGAGATGCCATTTAAGTCATCACGTTTCTGACGTTGAACTAAGCGGGAAGTGAACCGGTGCTGAACTAAAATTTGCATAATTTAAATCTTCCCAATATAGCTATGTTATTTGTACAGCTAAAAAAAATCTGTCACATTTTCCGTATTATTGAAAAACCACGTTCCATGTAAATTTTAAAAACATTACAGCACATTTAATATATTTAATTATAAAATACTTTAATTTCTTCGCAGACAAACTATACGAGTAAATTATTTATCCTTACTTTCTTAAACTATGCCTTTATATAGACATTTTTTTCGATATTTTCCTTATATTTTCTTATCGTGATGATGAATAAAATAAAGTAAAGAATATTTTAATTCAACAGGCAAATTTGATATCTCATTTACAATTTGCCTGGAGACTAAAGGTTTACTTTCAAACCACCATCAATGGCAAGTCAGACAGACTTCTTGTAAGGACAGGATCGCTAAGTGTTACTCATGCATGGTCGTTGCTTGATTTTGTTGTTTTTTGGTTCTGGACAAGGACTAAGAAGCGGAAGATTTTACATGAAAGCAACTTAAATTAATAAAGTGGTTAATCATTAGGAGACAGTATATATTTATGAATTAAACGCATAATATATAATCCTTGTTTACCAAATAAAAAGTTAAAATTCGGCAAATTCTATTCCTATCTAACCTTTTATATATGCTACGATAAACGCCCAAAATGGTTGGAATTAGAAAATATGCTTTTCATATTATATTTACATGTAATGAATTTATATAGAAAGGTCAAAATTTTCACTTATATATTTGTTTTACTCAAGTATTATTATTTTTTTTATAATGGCAATACAAAAATATTTGTAACATTTCCACTGTATTTTAAAATGTAGCGGTACGTCACACGTCTTGGAGACTAATGATAATCCTATTGTCTAAATAGGCTTCGTTGAGGTTCTATGAAACATTTAAATTTTCTGGCGCATTTTCTTGATGACAGACAGAACGGCAGACAGTTACATGGGGAATATATTTGTGTCATCCGACACCCATGGGAGGTAGACTTCAACAACGCTCAGCTTAATTCCAAGGCTGACAATCATCATTGAACACATACTTGTGTATGTAGATTTGAATTTCATGGCAATTGTCAAGTTTAAAGATAGTATCTATCTTGAGCTATTTTGCCATTAGATATATTCACATACTTTCATGGAATTTCGTTTCATACCCTTCTTTCAATAATAAAATTCTTTACACAAAGAAACCATAAAATGATTTTAGACGTGTTAGGATAGTTATGCTACAAGTGTTAATATTTTAAATTTTAAAATCTAAGTATACTGGGTTAGTTTAAGAATATCTTTATTCTGAAATTTCTCGTGGATGTCATGAGGACATACAGGCATATGATCAAACAGACAAACAGACAGAAATTACATTTTACTTTCCAGTTTCACGAGTGTAGCTCAGCTAATAACAAAAATAATTCATTTTGAATGTACTTAACCTGTAAGGACTTTTGTTCACTAAGGAGTACCCTCAAAACCGTAGACTGGGAAGGAAGGATATCCGGTCTTGGAATGACGTTCAATGCGGATTAATCAATTATACATTTTAATAACTGTAATTATTTATGTGGGTTTCGTAAAAGTTCTTTTCCTTCCCAAAAGAACATAAGCTAATAGGTATGTAAATAGTTAAATAGTTATTAAAAATAAAATTAAACCGTCAAAATTTGAATATGCTGTCATGGCTAAGTACAAAGGATGTTTTCTGCAACCCTACTAAGCACGAGAATTAAAAAAAATTACATATACATGAAAATTTCAATATCCGGTGTAGTAAAATTGTTAGTCAGAAAGGTTTTGACTTGTAATAATATAGAGCCGATTATATGAGTTTTAAGTACTAGCTATCTATAATGTGTATAAAAAATTGTTAACACAAGAACTAATTAAAATTTGGCATGAATATATTTGTTTAAATGCTTTTAGTTTAATTAGAGGGTATTATGGTATTGTTAGTTAAAAAATATTCAATGGAAATAAGTTTAAAAACCACAGTATGTAACCAATTGATTTGACTATTACAGTTCTGTCTTGATTCCAATAATGAACTCTAAATCTTATAAGTTACATTACGAAATTGGGGTACCATGTTACTAAACTTAAACTATCGAAAATTCTGTAATATAAAATAATAATATTGATTGAATTTATCGACATGTAATTAATTGTGCAATAGGCATAGTACGCCCTTGTTAGTCATGAGGTACACCAAGGTACAAATGCTGATGACGCCAGCCCTGTATTGATTGGCTCTTTGATGTGGATTAAAGGATGTGTTAGACCTTCCGGTAGTGTTAGTTAAAAGGTAATCCCTAAAGGTACTAAACTTTCACTTACAATAGTTTTTTCTATTTTGTTTCGTCTTAAAATGAATAAAGAATTGATTGATATAAAAAATCGTATAATATTATAATTGATATAGTATCGTAAAAGTATTGAAAAATAACATAATAGATTTATTTTGTAGACCAAACCTGGCACTGCAAAGAACATTTTGTTTAATCTCATGGCGTATTTTTTAATTTATAAAGACAATAAATAGCAATGTACTAACCTCATAAGTATTGTAAAGAAATACTTTTGTTATAAGTAGCATGGTATATAACTATACCTATTGATTGCTAGGTTTGGCTTTAGTTATTTCATATAACGATATAGGTTTCTATATTTTTATTCAGAATCTAATACACATTTATGTTATGATATATTTTAAGTACTGACTTTAATGTATGTATATAATAGTCTTTAAAAGCAAAACTCTTCCTCCTATCGTAAGAGCAAGCCTATCTTAACATATATTTATTAATCTGTGGGAAGAGATCCACTTTCTGAAATAATTTATTGGGAATGCTATGTACAACTGCAAATAAAATATTCAGTACGATTTGTTCAAACTTCTTATAGCAGATAATAGAAATTTAATACCGTGCATACATCAAACTTCAATTCGTATATAGGATATTATATTGTACTTTTATCTTATGTGATAAACGTAAAACACATAATCTCCAATGTGGTGACTTTAAAATAAAAAATAGTTATCTTTTAAATATTAAATATTATTTTAAGGCAAAGTCATTAAATGCTGAATTCAATGCTATATTATTTTCATTTGTTTTTTCCATCAAAAATAGTTTTCATGGCATTTAAATTTTGGTTTTAAACGTGTTTAGTTTAATTTTACTTTCAATTTGAGTCCTGATTGATCTGTCTCACTGAGACATTTTATATGTATATAGGGAATATTCACATTACCTATTCTATTATTTTGCACTACTGTAATGTTCTGTAGGTACCAATACAGATGGTGAAAAATACACCAGTGTATGTTAATTGTGAAGATCTAAAAAAATGGCAGACATCTTTTATATCTATACTGTCAAAACTCTTTTGTTTTCATCACGTAATAACATACTTTTACGTGAACTAATCTGGTAAAACTTAAGTTATAACAGTTGTCGTTTTTAATTTTATGTTTCACGTCTCTTTATTCCTGTCTCTTATTCATATATATTATAAATCTAAGGTAATGATATTTGAAATTTGCAAATATTATGGTAATTTACTTAATTTGCTAATATTGTTCCGCTATTATTTATATCAATTGTTAGATAAGATTATCAGAAATAAACATTAGAGGTATCACTTTCCGTGCATTGGTCGAAGTAACTGAAATGCAAATAAAACTCTCAATATATGCAAATGTTTGAGTTTAGCTCCACTTCACCTTCCACTTTGTCTTGGGTCTAAAATCTGACACTGTGACAGACTTAATTCCGGGAATCTGAGTCGATGTCCGCCTGCAGCGTTAAAAACAATTCGGGGACGACCACGTTTAAAATGTGTTGGGTGTTTTTGGAGATCCAAAACGTCCTTTTTGGGGTCTCATTAGACGCACGTAAACTCCATACTGCAGGTGTCAAGTCTGTCACAGCCAAGTTCACTACAATTTGACTTTTTCATATTATCTTTTTTTCAACAGGGAATTTCTTATCATTTTATAATATTTTATACATGTATGTAAGTACATATCATTTTGCCACTCCTATCCCAAATTAGGAATAATTCAAAATTCTAATTGATATTTTTTCTTAAACACCATGCAAACATGGACAAAATTATAACGTAAAAGATTTTATAGTTTCTTTCAGAGTCATATAAAAAGAATAAAAAATATAAATGTAATGTCAAAAACTGATTTTACAAATATTAAAGAGTAAAAGTTCTAGAGCTATTTTCAAATATGTAAAATTTTTGTTTTACGATTTAATGTAAGTCTTTTCATATCTTAAGTTAAAAAATCCATGATCTATATGATTAAATTTTAAGTCTATTTTTTAAACTTGGTGAAAAACTTTTCAAACTAAAAAATTCATTCAAAAAACTTAAGACCTTAAATAATATTTAAAAAATTAATACAACTAGGCCTAGTAATAAATAATATTCAATTTTATTAAATAATAAATTTCGTCTCTCATGAATAGACAATGACAACATCAAATATATTTACGGTAAATTATACATTTTCAACGACAAATTAATAACCGTTTTTACAAACTGTAGTAACATATTGGATATAAAAGAGCAAACGAAAATAAGTATAATTTAAAATCGGACAAAATAATTAAGTTCGTCAACTTGATAATTAATTTAAAATTTCTAATTTTTCATTTTTTTATGGTGGTTTTAGATAATTATGAATTTAAAAATTGATTTAACTCTGACATAAAACCGCAATGAGCTTTTTTCATGAAATCTCAGTTTTTTAAACAAAAATTTAAATAATCTCTGAACATCTCATCTCGCTTGAATAAAACCGGAATCATATGTAATCATGTCGCCAGATCCTTATCTCATGTTATTACTATTATTACTTACAGTTGCTAATTTATAACTTTACGTAAATATTAAACATCGATTTAAAATGTTCGACTAAAGCTCATTCCAGAATGGAAATACTATGTTTTATATACCTATAAAAAGTGACGCGCTCTTTAAAACATTGAATGCTGGCTAAAAAATATAGAATACAACGTTTACATTATTCAAAATATAAAAATCATTATAGTAAAAGACGAAGTTTTGAATAACTTTTAATATCTCTACTGTAAAGAAATTTATGTTTTAAAACTATTCTACTTCCTAACAAGATGCTGGTTACTGAAACTTGTGTTTAAGGAGTTAAAAGCCTGATAAATTCAAGTAACGCTGTTTAAAACTTCAGAAGCTTGTATAATGTGATGACGTACTTAGACTGGGGACTCCAGAAACTTGAAACACTTGCATTAAGAGCTTGTCTTTCCAGAAATAAATGACTTAAAATCACGCTTAACAGTTACTTACACAATTCTGTAGATAATTCTGTATAGCATAGGATCTTGATTATTTAAATGTATTTGTTTTCACTTTGTCCCCATTACAGTTTAAATTGACTTTTTGTGAAAATTTAAACTTTGTTATGGTAAACAAGCGCTACTGTGTTATAAATTCTTAAATTAATTATAAAATAAAGATCAATATAAAACCTGTAGCCTTTGTATAAATAGACACACTAGCACTCACTTGTGGCTTCGCACAAAATTTTCCTGTTGAGTAGTAGGAACGAAATTTACAATGGAGCGTCTTTTGAAATGGCACACAGAACAAACACATGATAATAAAAAAAATGCTGTCAGTTTTGTGCTTTTGTTCAGACGGAAAGATGGAAAAGGCCCTGTCCTTTCACCTCTTGATCCAAAAATAAATAATTTTCAGACTAATTCATTATGGAACGGAACAGAATATATAAGAATAAACGGGCAAGACAATAATGGGTGAGGGCAAATAAAGATAGTCCCTATGTAACAATTTTGATGACTCTAGCGGACCTATTTATCATATTGTCACTCAGAAGTAGACAGGACGGAGAGAAGGACAACGTCATGATTTTAAGAAGGCCCTGTAGGATCTACTACCTAGGTTATAATTCTGTTATCATTACAAAGTTGTAACCAAAAACTTGTTACTCATTGTAACTTGTATTGCTCATATTGACGTATTTTATTGAAGAATAACTGTGTGGAGTTTTATTATTTTTATCGGTGGTCATCGTCTTTAAACTTCTTCTTCTACCGTATGGCAGAACAACGGTTTCCATGTCAGCTAGTTTCAACAATAAGAAACCATAGTAACCGAAGCCATGGATATTATAGTCATACTTTTTGCAATCACTTTTTATCTGATGTCATGCATCCTTAAAATTGCTATATCATCCTGAAACTTATACAGTGTGGTCATCATTACTATTTCTTCTTTGTGATTTCCATAAGGCCATATAAATTGGTTAATTAAGGTTATAACTTACTTCTACTACCCGTCGTAAGGTCGTATTTACACAAAATCGTAATGAGAACTTAAATGGGTGTAGTGATTTTGTTCACATATGTTTATAGGTTTACCCGTCTCCTGATTATAATTTTGATTACTTATCCTCTTAGAATTTGAAATATATGAAACGAAAATGTAATTCAATACCTGGTTGTTTCATGGATTTGAAATATCCCTACTACTACAAGAGTCTTTCGCAGGTATGTGAATACATGAGTATTAGTAAATAATACTTACATGAATTAATTAATTGGGTTACAACACAATTAAGTAGCTAAGTATTTTTTGCATGTTGTACGGTTACATAAAAGTAAAGATTTAATTAGAAAATTACACGTTCACTAATATATTGAATGCAAGAATATTTTGAATTCTTACGTGAAATATTGCCTTCAATACTTAAATCTTTAAGCATTAATGTCGTTCGAGTCTAACAAATTAAAAAAATATTCACACTAAATATACTTAAATGGAATAAATACACATCAAAAATTATGTATGAAATACAATATTAAAGAAAAGTGAATAAAAAAATACAGTATTTAATCTTAGTTTATTTTTGTTATTTAACGCAATAAATAATCTATGCTACAATCAAATTTTCTACTTTAATTCTTCTAATATAATAAACAATTCCTGTATAACACTTGAGCTCCTACAGGAAGAAGGTACGCTACTAATAGGCTATTACTTGACCGACGGTGAGTTATGGAAAATTTGTATGAAGCTCTCAGACCCCTATTACTTCGTTTACATTCAATAACACAAATCATCTCTTAGCATTGATTGTTACATTACAAACTACGTTATATTTTACTCTTTTGGCACTATATATTTCTAAACGTAATTAGTTAAAAATAAGTGAAAAGCTAATAAGTAGTGAGTATTGTATTACTAGATAAATTAATGCGATCAATCCTTATTCTTACTTTATTATAGTAAATTTAAATATTATTGACTTGGATATGTCTCTAAATACATGCGTAAACAGATCCCGGCAATATAACACTTCAAATAAAACATAAATTGGTTGAAAGACGGTTTATAAATTCTAACAAACAAACATCTGTATTATAATTTGAAGATATAAATTTTCAAGACAAATAATAAGAAAACAATAAGTTAGTTTTTAGTTGTTTTACGTGTTACAATTAATAAAATTGTAGGCTTTTGTGTACTTTTTTTTAACAAAATAAGAGTATAATTCTTAAAAGATTAACTTTTGTAGTAAAAAGTTATTAATTTATTTTAAAATTTGAAAAACCTTAGTAAGTCGACAAAAATAGGTAGGCTAAGCCAGCACAGTCTAGGTAGAACGAGTCCTAAGTGTAAGATACGTCCTTAACCAAGAAATCTTTTACATTGTACATGTTTACCTAAAGTTGACGAGTAAACAAAGTAGTGGCTGTTTAGTTATATCCATACTAACTGTCAAAAACCTTCATATTAAATTGACGTGACCTATAATATATATGGTGTAAACTATGCAAGGTGGAAGTTCTTTACACAACGTGTCTTATAAAAAGTTTCGCTGAGAGTGCATTCAAAAATTCGTCATTCCATTTATAAGCCATCTTGCGGTAAGTTGTATATTTTAGAACAGAATATTTTACATACCTCAGCAGACAAAAGAGCGATTGCGTCAAATGAAAGATAATCACGCGTATAGTTTGGGTTACTTGGAGTACTATATGTCACAAGTAAAAATATCTTATTATTTGTACTTATTTTTTTTTTATGTTCGAAAACGCTCTAATGAATTCCATGCAGTAACATGCTCCATCATTAAACTCGATGTAGCCTATATAGAAACCACGCTTCAAACAAAATGTCATCAATGGATTAGTTTGTTTTCTAGGTTTCGCCAAGGCTGAATCAAAATATAACATTTCGTATTTATAACTGAATATTGAATGTATACAACATTGACGAGTGTAAACATTTGAATTTATAAACACGTTGATGTGTTCATGATGTTTGATGTTTGCACACTGTATCTAATTATTACACTCATGATATATTACAAATATTCTGACCTTGGAAAACTATTGTGTGGAACATTTACAGTACAATATCTAGAAGCTTTGTGAATAGATTTTCTTTCATACAATATAACAATGCGTCAACAAGCGGCGTCGTGACATACAAAATGCGTTTTTTGCTCACAAAGCAATTATGGCAGTTAATAAGGTCGTGTTAGACAGCTTATTAACTTCGTTTCATATTGCTTTCAGTCAGATTATCTCTTAGGTAATGCTTACAACAATGGATATTTATTCGAATGATTTATCGTTTTCTCGATGTTGTTTTATATACTTAACGTCAGTTCTAAAATTCCTGTTTATTGTGTATTTTTAGTGTGACATATAATTAATTAGTTAATCTGGCTGACCGTTAACTGAGACCTTGATGAGTTGGAAAATATTTATTTCCACTGTCAGTCAATTCGACTGTCCTACCTCTCTGTGTGTCCTCACGATATATATAAAAAACGAACTGACAAATAGACTTGAAATTTCGTTTGAAGTTTCCTTACAAAAAGGAAAAACTGAGTTCAGTAATTGTACACGTCACTCCAAGGGGTTTGGTTTAGCATCATCACATTTTATTGCACGATGTCCTCTCGTTTACAGTCACGATTACCCACAAGGACGAATGTAAGAATATTCGATACTATTTTCACATCTACCAATATATAACCAAATACCAATTAGTGATATGCACAATTATAAACTGTAGTGTTTGCTTATTTTGAAAAGAAGCTTCTTGTAAATTTTAAATCTAAATATCAGTTTTTCAAAATAATCGTGCGGGCAGACACCAAAACAGAAATGAAATTATTCAGTCCCTCGACATTAAGGTTTCACTGACGCTCGCCCAATAAAGTGCTGACACTAATTATAGCGACCTACCATATTTGTATAAAAATATATTATTGCAAATCATAAAAGCAATACAAATTTTACTAGTTCTCTGCGCCAGGTGATAGGAGGTATGGCAACGTAATGTTACACTGTCATCGGTAGCTCAACTATTTATAGAATATTTTTTTTATTATCCTTAATCTTTAATCACGTCTCATTACTCTTTGTAAATGGTGAAATATATTAGTACTTACTTATATAATTTAACCAGCAATCATACAAAAAATATGTTATTAAACACTTTAAACTGACACATTAGTCGTTTTCCTTATTTCTAAACAGGAATGTGAGTAATATGTTTTAATGTATCTAGGACATTAAGCATAATCGGTTTTGTTGCCAAAGCACCCAATACACTTATTGATACTAGACCTTGATATTATTGTTAAATAATAATATAAAAACAATACTGAAATACAATTTTTACAGTTTTAATTTTTTGGCACGATTTTAAAACACTGAAATTAGATATTACCAATAATTTTGTGAAATTCTGTATTTGATATAAATTTAATTTTCTGACTTTACTCAAGCAGATTGTGAATGGACAGTTATATTCTAGTAGAAATATTGTAAAAATCTGAATAAATAGGAAAATACAAATACAATTTTTTCCATGACTAAAGGGTTTATGGATAGATATATCTCCACATGTATTAATATTTTAATTAACGCTGTGCAAAATTTTATACAACTATTAACTATCAATATGAGGTATTTATAAATTTAAAATCACTTTCAAACTCTTATAACCACAATTGTAAACAAATGGGAACAGTAGAAAATTTGGAATTTCATTTTTGCAATAATACCATCATTAAGGTTAAACATTAAAATAATGTATATAACTGAAATATAAGACTTTATCTAATGAATATCTGGTAAAATTTTTTACTATTCTAATATTTGCATTACTAACTAATAAACTGCAGCATCTAACTGACTGGTAGGTTGTTTATAAAATACTAGCTGTTACCCGCGGCTTCGCACACAATCTTTAGAAAAGTCCTTATATTACTTATTAAAAGTAATTATGCGCGATTAGCAGCGGGTAACAGCTAGTTCGTCAATACATTCGTAGTATTTTATAACGAAAACTCTTGATTTTCAATAAAATACCAATTACAACCAGATACCCAGTTACCCACTGCTTCGCACGCGATTTCCTGCAGAAAAATTGGGACATAGGAGGCATATTTTCTTTTGAACGTCCTTATTACCCTTCTGAGATAAATAGTCACTGAAAGATACTCCAAGCTCATGAACTATTTAAGATTTAAATTTTAAAACAGTCTCAATATGCACTTGTGAAATAACTGAAATTTTTTCTCCAAATATTCTATGATTTTTGTATACAATTGAAACTATATTAGCCCAGCGTGGGACAGGAGTCAAAATTCGAATTCATTTGCACAAATACGATGTAATAAATGATGGCGCTCAATGTAATTTTGAAACGAAAATATGCATATATTAGGTACATATTATTACAGTCTAATGATTATGAGCTCCAGATGTTAAACGGAATTGCGTATGATTTTTTATTTTATTGAAACAAAAATTTGCTGATTCTCTTAAGCTTACTTTATGCTTTCAAACTATAAATGTAAAGAAATTTAAAATCGTTATTAAATTATATAAACATATTTGTCGCATATATGTTTACAAAGAACAGCTGATTAAATTTGAACAGGCTCTTTCACTCAATAACATATGTTTGCTGCAATGTATTTCTTACGGGTATTTCCGTAACTTTTAGAGACCAGTGGAGCGGAATCCTGAATCAGGAACGGGATAAAAAGTATCCTATGTCCTTCTCCCAGTCCTTAGCTACCCTCCCTACCAATTTTCAGCCAAATCGGTTCAGCCGTTCTTGAGTTATAAATAGTGTAACTAACACGACTTTCTTTTATATATATATAGAAGCCATACTGCTTGAAGTGTTTACATACATATTACAAAGGATTTCCAATAATTTCAGCAAAGTAATATTTAATCCAGAAAAACGCTTTATTGCAATACTTAATTATCAATGTTATTGCCATATATTATATCCAAATAATCAGTTCTATACAACACCAAAATTAAAAATAGTGTATTTTGATCTTTGAAACACAATACACCAAAACGTTATACTTTAAAGTTGTACATGTTATGCTTAAAAAGCCTAAACTATGAAATTTTAAACTGATGTAGTAAAATTAAAAAGTAATTAAAAACAAGTGCGTCCAATGTGTTTATATCATATTATATATAGGAATCTAGTTAAAGTATATTATATACTTTTAATCATTTAAATAAATATCATTTACGTTTATCTAAACACTGAAAGAAAGTCGTATATATATAAAAAAATTTTTATTATTTTCCTGGTCAGTTACACAAAGCCATAATCCATTGGTCTTGAACAGATGTAAAAGATTACTTTCCTAATGATTGAGGCGAAACGTATTAATTTATTTCTTAGCACACTAATTAAAAGGCTATTAACCATATTCAGTGTATGTTGCATTAAATCATATATTATAATGGGAATGAAGTAAAATAAATATTGTAAACTAATAAGACCTGTAGTAGTAGATTACTAGTCATTCTAAATCGTAGACTTCTAAGAATGATTAAGCTTAAAAAAGCAAGAACTTTTAAACATTGGCGTTTTTAACGATCCTAAAAAGGGGTTTGAAATTTTGTACATATATTGAACAAATGTATAGTACAGTTTTTTACAAAATGGTGTAAAATTCTTCTGTCGTGATAATTGTCATTATTTTTACAAATATTACCATAGAAACATACGTCGAGAAATATCACGTGCAGCCGCCAGCCCCTTTTTTTATTCTCATTTTATAAAAGGTTGATACACTGAGTGATAAAGAAAACTGACGTGTCACTTAAATCTGGGCAACCTTATATATTTTTAGAAGTGTACACCACACACTGTAAAATTAGAGATATTTAGGAATAAGGGTAGATCGATAGGTCTAGTCTACTGCAAGAAATAACTGGAGAGGCTAGTACAGAGCTAGATTCCCGTTTCATAAGGAGATATGACCAAATTATTTCCTTATAGACCTTATTAAGATGTGACCCCTACCCCCGAACGTACCCATCCATAATATCCTGTCACTTCAAAAGAAGTGTAAAGGTCTTTTTAAAACTAAGTGCAATTTTTCAGCTTCTTCTCCTGAAAGATTAAAACATTTGACATTAAATAAAGCCAAAATTAATTCAGAGCTTTTTAAACTGTCGCTATTTGATTAATATATTGCAATGAAGCAATTCGATTTGTCAGACGGAAATAGAAAAAGGGATAAATGAACTTTCAGAAATAAGTATTCTAAACTTAGACGTAATATCTTTAAGACTTTCACGTTCCTGACTAACACATATTTGCACAATAGTGTTTAAGTGTCAATGGTGAAATAAAATACTTTATCTACCCAAATTAATTGTAATAAACTATGTACCAAATCACCCTGCAAGAGGGTAAAATTAATTATATATTAGCAATATTAATTTTTTTTCTGTGTTAAATATTTTCTAGACGTTTTGTAACATTTGATTCCTTGACTATATAGGAAAAAACTATATGTGTTGATAGAATACAAAATATATTAGAATTTAAATCAAAATGTATGTATTACAAAAGATTAAAGTAAATGTTTCCGTTCTACTCAGTTTATGTGACAAATTATTATTAAATTTAAATGTTGGCTTCAATGATGACATTGTATTTAAATGTACGCAAGTAATCATCGCTGTAGCTCACGTCAATCTGCATTCCCCGTAAGTTGAGACTCTTCAGACTGCCGTTCCAGGATTTATTTAATTCCCTTGCGAGCGAAAACGTTTCATTTGTCTGCTAAATGAATTACCTAATATAAGAGTATTAGGTTATGCAAATGTTGATATAATCTAATTAAACTTTACTTAATTAATAACCTGAATAAAAACTTACAATATGAAATCCATATCATCAAGTTTTACAGTTTGGAAATAAAAAATATATATATATATATATAATTACATATGTATATATATTGGAGATAAAATATACTCTTTATATCTAGCAGAATATATTTTTACAGTTGCCTTCTTTTAACAACGCAACATTATTTTAAACCGTTTACAGCTAATTACGAAATGTTGAGCTATAACTTTTCTCACGAATTAATTATTTATTGACAAGCAAAACTAAATTTTATAGTAAAAATGTTACATATAACTGAGATAGATATGTAAGCACGTATTCAATGAGTAGTTAAGCAACTCGTGGTTTATTTAACTAGTTAACTGGTTAGTTGTTTGTTAAGCTCCATCCAATCACGATGTAGCTTCAACCCTTTAACTTTCCTTTACATAT
This sequence comes from Homalodisca vitripennis, assembly GCF_021130785.1. Lineage (NCBI taxonomy): Eukaryota > Metazoa > Arthropoda > Insecta > Hemiptera > Cicadellidae > Homalodisca > Homalodisca vitripennis. Next base: position 18,452 of record NW_025779988.1, read on the forward strand.
GACTGTATATTAATAGCAGTTTTAGTCCATGCATTATTGATTCGAGATGGCTCTCCACAGAGAAAGCGGAACATATAAACTAGGTAATTGAGTAACCAATATGTCAGCATAGTATTCAACGGTAGACCTTCATGGTTGTAAAGACTCCAGCCTTTTAAACATACGAACTAATATTATATGACTAATGGTTCCTGGTTGGCAGGCAGTTAAAATATGTCTTCAAATAAAGATAGAGAACGTTTGAATGCTCTGTTGTATAACCATTAAATTATTAACAATTATTACAAAATCTCTTCCATGTGATTATCACATTATAATTAGTATTCCTTCAAGTATTGTAATTTTTCATGATTAACAATTTATATTATATCTTTATGGAAACAAGTAGTAATACATTTAAATATCACACATATAGTATCATCAGCTCAGAAACAGGTGAGGCAATACACTTAATCCTGCAAATAACATAGATGCATATTTCTTGTTATCCTATAATACGGTTGGTAGCACTGGTGCAATTTACCAACTGGAGTTAGTAGGTGGTAACAGCGTTTACCCGTTTACAATGTGTAATCAGGTATCTCATACTATCAATAATGTAATGCTAATAATTCAAAGCAGCTACCTGTGAAATTAAAATGAGGAAAAAATTAGATTTGTTAAAAAAAATACATATATAAAATAAATGTATATTTTGAATATACATTGTATTATATTTGTACGACTTGCTCCTTACAATAAAATTCATAATGATTTAATGTATTTCTTATAATTTTTAAAAGCAATAAATAAAGTCCTGTTTACATTATGTACTGCCAAATATAATAGTGACTGTAGCAACAAAATGGAAAAATTTGAGTAGATACATCGCTTTTGTAATTCCTCAGGATGAAAATAATTGTTTTAAAAATTATGTCTCTACGTGAGTGTGTTTTATCTTAGTTAAATTATAAAGCAGCCGACATTATTGTAACTGCATATTTTCCTATACGATATTGGGATTCTGAGAATAAAGACAGTTAACAAAAAATATAAGTGTCGTAGATAAAATGTGCAATACAATATTAATGTCATGAATAAAATTTTAATCAGCCCTGAACAGGAGAACAATTTTACATTATGGTACCTAAAACGTAGCATTCTATAATTTTTTGTAAAGTTAAATATTATTGTTTTATTTAAATGTAAACCATGTGGTTAGTGTTTTTGGTACATAAAGTTTAATTTTCTTTCTAGAATATGGAAATTTATTTAGAACTAATAAACGATCTGATTTTCTTATTTCAATTATTTTTTTGATCGTATATAGCTTTATTTTGTCTTTATAAGATGTTTACAGTTTATTCCTTTAGATGATTTGAATAAACTAATAAAACATTTAAAAAAGTTTTAAACGTTGCATTAATTTAAAAGGATACATTTGGTTTGTACAGTGGCCATAGTTTTTTCTCATCCGATTACAAGGGCGAATGAGATAGATTGGATGACGAAGCTGATATCGTAGATTCTTGAGGCTATTTAGGGTGGGCTCTAAGAAAAGTGGATTTATTCCAAGGATTATATCTTTAATTCACTAGGATACAATGAAAGGAGGAACCACCTATCTAATCTATGTTTGCTCAAGAAAAATTTTACATTAGGCTGTATTAAATTTTAAGACAACAAATTTCATTACCAGAAATTTAATGAAGATATACGATAATTTTAACCAATTCTAATACAAATGTTTGTCATTGCCATTTTTTACCTTTACCAGCTACTTCAACAAATATTAATTCACAATATTTCAGTCTCTAGGAATATGGCCCGTTAATTTTATTTGAAAAGAGTATAACAGTAATTTTCTCCCGTTCTTCCCCACCCTTATTAGCTGGGAGAGCTGTAAATGATCTTTTTTTCTTAAGCTTACTAGTTTAAAATCAGTTAAAATATTAAGAAAATCTATTTTACCTTACAAAATAAAAAATTTATGTCTTCATTAACTATCTACGTATGGTAAATACAATATAATAATAAAATTAGTTTTCCAAAACTAGTTATTCAAAAGCTATAGATTAAGCATGCCTAAATACGAAAGTCTATTATAGTGGAAATGAAAAAATATCTCAAACAGTAACTTTAAATGAAGGTAATTAATCTGTTGTCTTTACAATTTTGGATTAAATACCATCGGTATTCATCCAACAAGCAACGTAATAAATTAGTTTCAAGACCCATATTGGTTTATAAAAAATATACTCATAAAGGATACTACAATATTTTAACCAAAATCAAATTGCAAAAAGTTAAACCAAATTTTTAATTATTCACCAAGTTACAGTTACATTTTTAATAAGGGATGATTGGTTTTAAATGGTTTAAATAAAACTAAACCATTTTTTTTATAAAAAATGTCCTATACTATACGTGTATTAAAAGGGTGTGTTCTTAGATATTTTTATTCAATCACTATACCTACCTCTTAACAATTTCTCAAATATTTTATATGCAGTACTGTGTTTAAAATATGATTAAGCCCCTCGTTATCAACTTGTAATGTTTATGGTGAGAAGCACTCAAAACATATTTTAAAGGTTTGATGTCACATGTTTAATTTAGAGTCCTATATACATATATGACAGTGGTAGGAATTATTTTTAAATTGAAGAGTGCTATAGGTACGATATTATGTATTGTATGTTAATGGCACTCTGATAATAAGCGGAGATTTATTATTCATCGGGTTTTTCACTAAGATGTTTCTGTAAGAATATAAAGGTAGATACATTTAAAAGTCCTAAGAAGATTAATAACCCTTAATAGAATATCGCAAAATTCCTACTTAAATTTCACTATGAGTTTTTGCAAGTAAAGTACGATTAGTAATGTTCTTTAAAGTGTGGTATTAATAGTGAAAGTTTAAGGAGATAACACGATTTAGGACATTTGTGTTCGTTGTATACCAAAGGTATAACACAAAGTTTCGAGGATTTAAAATCTACCCTCTTCGTCAGGTGTTGTGTAGATAAGTTAGTATCTCACTTTCATCTGTGGTGGTGTGGTGTATGATTACCTTATTCGTAACTTGTGCTCTGGATTTACATTCTGAGCAATGAAAACGCATGTACTAATTTTTAAGTAGTTTTTGAGTAAGTTAGTAAGAACCCTTTTCTTTCCCTTCTTTTCTTCTTTCTGTGTTTTTGTGTTTGTGTAATTACCTCCCCACCTGACGCATAGCATTGATTCCAATTTTAGATACTTTAATTTATACCTTTGGAAACATAAAAAGATGGCAAATGTCCTGTTGTGATTAGGTACTTATACTGTTTGGAGATTACCAGAGAAGTGATCGTCCAAACGTACATCTTGTTTGAGGGTGGCGAATTACCTGATATTCCGGTAGCAAACGTCTTTTTACTCCCTTCCAACCTACACTTCAATTATTTATTTCTGTTTGTTTTAGTTCATTTAATTGACACTAACTCATGTGCAATATGATTCCACAGGTACATGTCAGAAATCCGCAATTTATCAACTATATAAGCACTCACATTGTTAACGTATTTATCCTAGTTTGAAATACCCATCAAGAAATTAAATACCAATTTGATGATTAAAACCCCATTGCTGTTATACTACACACGAATCTGATTATAATAATGTTGGAAATACAGCTGAGTTTTGTACGCAAGTCGTCAGCTGTCAGTGACAATATCGGGATTGTCATTGGAGTCAGCCCTGACAGTCAACAGTATGCTCATGTATCACATTGATTTTCTATGTCATTGTAGTTCAAAATTGTCTATGCACGTACATTTTACATATTATGAAAAATGTTAAAAGTACATTATTAGTGGTTAGTTACTAGTACTTTTATTTTCTTTTGTAACCAAAGGTCAATACCCTATAAACTAAAAAAAAAAAAAACACTTTTATTTGAATAACACAATTTTAAAATGGTGACAGGTGTATTTAAAGAAAGTCGAACAATCAAAAGCCACATGAAAACGTCAAAGAATATGTTGAATTCATATAAATCACAAATATTGTAAAATTTTCATTAATAGAGTATCTATTTTTATAAACTGGTACAGTGTGATACATAGTTTAAAAATCGGAACTATTTTTGACAGGAAACATAACATTATGAAAAGTAAAATATGTATTCACAATAACAAAAATAAACCATCAAAACAAATAATTTTATTACAAACATTAGCTGTTTTTACGTTACTGTCCATTCGGCCATTTACATACTATTCGAGAATACAGTTTAATCAACGATTTTGAAGGTTTAATTATATTTAGTGATATATACAAGGCTATCTGTTCCTAAAGTTAGTTAGAATTGTCTTATGGAACTTTACTTGTATTTATAAGAATAGTCTAATGTTTTATATGAAAAAATATTATTTCAAATAACTTTATAAACCAAATTATGACAATAAACTGTATGAAACAAGACTTGTATTTTTATTTAAAAAATGAAAACGAAATGAAACATTCTTTATTTATACAGATCAAAGTTATGGCCGCATGGCCCTTCCCACAATGGCTGGAGTCTGTGTAGAAAACCTCGCTGCTATGAACTTAGAGCTAGTCGCAGGAACAGCGTAGTGTACTCAATTGTGCACCTGAGACCATAAGAATACTAATTTGCGTGGAGTACACTATAACGTTACAATGTATATTTTTTAATGTTGTTGTATCTGATTTTGAATCGATGTAAATTGTTCCCTTCTTCCTCGAAAATTGTTATCTTCAGTTAAAAATGCCTCCAGATTCAAAGAGTTATTAGTGAGGGCATCCCGTTCCAGAAGCTTCACTGAGATCAAGGTGAATTATATAGCTGACTCAAGATTCATTTAGAATACAAATATTGATTTAATTTCCCAAACATATAATTAATTAATTGTGCAGTTGTACCCCCTGTTGTTAACCGAGAGGTACACCAAGATACAAAGGCTGATGACGTCACCCCTGTATTGGATGGCCCTTTGATGTGGTTGAGGGATGGCTTGGACCTTGTGGTGCTGTAGGTTGTATATGTAATCCCTTAAGATATTAGATGTGCACTCAGGACAGCTTTATTATTCTGTTTGTAATTTCAATTTAAAAAAACTACATTTCTACTTAATATTGTTTGGTTGGAAATGGTGCATCTCAATTCATTACATTTACCAGATAGTCGTCCAAATGTTACATGAATCTTCATCAAAGCTTGTTATACACATGTAGTCTGATGTACCCCTAGTTTGTATACAGTAATTCTATACCAAATATTATATTTTCACTAGTTAGTTTAAATGAAGGATTTCATATATTGTGGAAAAAGTAAACGTTTCTTTATAATTTATAATTTACATTAATATTCGTAAGGGTATTATTACGTTATTGCATTATTCAAATACCTAGAAATTTAATTTGTATGTAAATCTTCTTCTTCACTAATCGCTTGATTTTACATTATGGTTTGTGTACTCTTATAACAAGTATACATCATATGAAATTTATATCTTATCCTTATCAAAGTAAGAAATTCTAATATATTTTTAAATCTTCTCAACCCAGCCTAAAAAATAAACAATAAGTTAGTTTTATAGAAATACACAATCAAACGTGGATGGTTAAAGAATTTTTATGCATCACCTTCCATTGCCTTATTACAGGTTTTAAACCTATCACTAACCAATCGCACTCTAGGAGAGTTGAAAAATTTAATGTCTAAAAGATCACTGAAGAACGTATGCCACTGACTTCTAAGGATAAGCCGTCGCAATACAGGAACAAATCTAGAGAACTAGATGAAGCGGGCTTTTGAAAACGCTAGATTGGGACAATCATGGAACACATCGTATGTACCAGGTTGATGCAGCCTCTGTGAGGTGGGACCTGAAACGGTATTACATGGTCTTGCTCAAGTGAAGAAACCGGTTGTAAAAGGTTAACAGTTAACTAACTGGCTATAAACAAATGACGATAAATCGATGAAATCGGACCATCCTGTGGCAGAAGTCCGAGAAATCTACATTCAGACGAATTAATTAATTGAAAATTAATTTTAGAATTATAAATATACTTTAATTTTAATTCCTAACTATCGTATGTTAATATGGAAATTATATGAGTTAACATATGTTTCCTTCATAATAAATAACCTGAGCATAACGTTAAAGTTGTATCAAGAATGTATCTATAAGATTTAGTGAATTTCTAAACCTGAGAGTGCACTGAATAAAACATCGTCTTTCAGTCCTGTGAGACAGCTTGGTGCTCTCTCTAGAGTCAGCAGTAATGTTACCTGCAATGCTGAATTTCTTGAACACATGTGCAATTTAATGTTAATATCACGTAAAATAAGCGTAATCTTTATTATATATGACAATGATGCATATTCCCTCATATACATAGTTAAAGTACAAAATAAGATTATAGCATAAAGGTCCCATAACGTAAATTGAGCCACATAGAAAAGGTAAAAAGAAAACATGAATAAAGAAGCATTCGTCCAATTAATTTGTAGACCAGTTAATTCTGTGTACATGGCAATAACTTGAATTCGGTGACTCTCTTGCGTATATTATACATATTACTTGTTAATTTCTCAACTCAACGTATAAAAAAAGAAATATTGAACACAATCCTGAATATAAATTAATTATCTATTCAAATAAGTGCAATAATATATGTTGCTTATAATTGAATTTATTTTATTTACATTTAAAATTATTAACAATATTGATTCATTTTATTCTTCAAGAAAATATTTTCATTTTAACTATTAAATACTCCTTTAAATGCAGACAAATACTGTTCGCTTTATACTCACGGCTATTTCCAAATATTATAAAAATAATCTCGTTTTTAAATCATTCATTTATAAATAAATAACATCCAAAATATAGCCATCTAATAGCAAGTCAAGTGATAATTCAAAACCATTTTTTAACTAGGATATTCATATAAATGGACTCGCTACTAAATTATTAACAGTCTAATCTTAAATATTGTCCTGAGAATATATTAAACGTACTATTGATTTTCTAAGAATATTACTGATCACTTTTAAGAACAATATATAAGTAATATTTAATATAAATGTCTAAAATATTGTCGTGAATAATTACTTCACATAACAATAATGTTTCGGAAATATATACAGTTTGAATGGTAACATAATCTTAATTTGAATATCACTAAATTGAGGCGCTACTTAATCTTCCATTCTATTTTGTAAATCAAAACCTCAGGGCAGCAAAAAAAATCTCTAAACTAAATTTGAAGAAGTTTACTCACAATTTTGCCGAAATAATAATATATTCCATGTAGGTTTTCTCCTATAGGTAGATGTTAGGTTGTGTAACGCCACGTTTAGACTACAGTCTCGATTGTGGATAGGAATTAAATGTGATATTAGCAATAGCATCTATAAAACAAAAATTACACAATAAACTCCTTAAAACTGCTACACCCCGCTCTTTGTAATAAGCTTCGCTGAGGTTGCTTGTACAATTTCAAGTCTCCAGATTATTTGTTCTTTAGATGTAGAGTAGATAGACAGACTGAGAACAGCCAGATATAATTATTTCATTAGAACAGAAAATAAAAACTGCACCATTCTAGTTATTGTTAGAGTTCAATTACGCTCAGCCATATCCATCCATGGTAAATTATAGAAACCATTCTTGTGGATTCAGTAAACTGATGCTATAATATTGAGGTAGGCTATTTATATAAAATCTTTCTCGAATATTTTGTGGATAGTTTGTATTTAATTTCTTTGATTTTGGTATTTTATCTTTTTCTACAAATGTGGCCTTGTGGGCTAATTTGATAAAATTTTAAAATCCGAAAGTTAATTGTTTTTTAAAGCAATGCTCAACAAAAACAAAACACGTTAACAATAGAATAGTAGCTTAGTATAAAGATGCTTGAAGATAATGAGATAAAATAAATATTTATAGCATGTAGTGAAAGATATTAATACATACTGCGACTGTTCCCATGACATTGGATTACGTCATATGCCACTCTCAACTGCTGCATATCAATGGGATTGGAGTTTACTCTGACTGCGCTTGTGTTCATTGTGTAATTGTTTACCATTTGCTCTACAACAATGCACTTTATACATAGCAAATCATTAATATGCACTTTAAATTGTTGTCTTGCACATTTGTTGTTTACCATTCACTTTTATAAGGAAGTACCAAATTTTATTTCGAAAATGAAGATCAATCAAATTTTTTCCAATGCTATGGAAAAACTAAACTGATATTTTTGGCAGGAAATATCAAAGACATTTTTATTCGGTAAGAAAAGTACATAATTCAATTATAAGTGCTTAAATCCTTAGCTTAGAGTGACAATTATTATATTATTTATTTTATCCTCACCTAAATTGCATAAAGTATATAAAAAGATATGTTTTAAATATTCTAAGACAAGATTTAGCAGTGCATTTATTTACTTCAAATAAGTTATTATATAACTTAAAATATGAAAAATTAAATATATCTATAAATAGAGTTTGTATGGTACAAATAACTTGTAAGAGTCGTGTGACAAATTTACTTTAAAATTCAGTGACATTTCTTACAATCGTAAAGTATTATGACAAGAATTATCAACCTGTCACTGTCAGTGTACGTTATATGCTTTACGCATATACTTGAAGCGAATATAATTAACTTAAGTATCTGTACTACAAAAAAATAGTACTTGTTTTTTTCATTAACTGTATATTCGTGTAAAATTCCTTAAAAATACAAAAATATTGTTGTTTATATACAGATGATGTACGTAGTTTTTCTTTAACTATTTATTTTTCTTACACCAATGTATGCTGTTTTTGAAGTCCACTACTAAATAGTTTTTCATAAGGCCACTATGTTGTAAATCAAGTGAAAGTTTATGAATAATACAGCAGACTGCGAGTTACTGTACGTAACCCACTTTACTGAGCATAACAAATTCTAGCTAGAGAAAAATTTCCAGCTAATATCTAATGTCGTTAATAATATAAATTGTAAACGGCCAGATGAGAAATTCTACACAACTCAAAGAGCGGTCGGGTGGAAATGCCATTGCGCTGAGTCAACTGAGAGAGAATCACCTACGCTATGTCGGTATGCTAAGGATGTGTTCATGGTATTATTCGTAAAGTATTAAAGCTTCTGGATACCTTTAAAGCGTCATTTTGATGTTAAATATCACAGTTAGTTTAGAGTAACACATACCAAATACCACTAGAACCTTTCTAGGTCCAATAAAACGTAGTATTATAAGTATATATCACTTAGTCTTTCTAGATACCAATTAATTAATTATAAATATATCTAAAATATTTAATCCTTTTTCTACTTACTACATTGTACTCGGTGCGATAAAATTAAACGTAATAATTTTTCAAATTATTTCATAAAAAACCATTATATAGATAATAATGGTTATGCGTTTTAAAATCAAACGAATACTAATCAAACGAATATTAGATTAAAATTAGCATTAATATCTATTTTACGCATGTATAATTTTCCATAGCAAAGTTTTTTTTTAATTAATATTTGTATTGGTAAGCTACATAGCTTGTCTATAATTTATAAATGAAATTAAAAAATCAATTATTTTTTATTTGACAAACACTTTTATTTAATTGTGCTAAAATACAAAAAATTGAAAACTTAATTAACCGTTCTATTTTGTACAAATATAACTGAACCTATACAGGTGGCTCGCAGACTATATTGAGGCAGATGGTTCATTAATAAATATCAATCGGGTTGTGGAAAAAATTACTCAATTATATAATAATTATTGTTACTGTCGTAATGTTTATATCGTTTACACGTTTGAAAATAATTACGTGTGAAAGAGGCACAAAGTCAATAAATAAAACAACACAAAACGTTCCCAATTAGCGAAGAGCTCTAGAGCTTTATAATGGAAGTGGCGCTGGCGTGTCAAAGTAAACAGTGACGCCTGTTATATGCATTTATAAAATAATAGATCCTGCGAAAAACACACGTCATTTTCTGTATCGATAAGAATCATCCTTTGAGTCAGATTATAATGGGCATTTATGTGCTTATGTCGATAATTCATTAATTATCTAGTACTGCTAAACTTTTATAGGCCGTTCCGGTTGATATCTTTTACAATATCACGGCTATTATAGATAATTTATTATGTTTTCAGATTACAGGTTTATTTTATGGTGCCTATTTAACCCCTACTTCGTATACATTATTTTTATCAGAAATATTTTACTTTCACTACTTAGTTTGAAAGAAGAATTTCATATAATAATGAAATAGTAAAACGTTTCTATATAATTTACATGAATATTCGTTATTATATTATTATGGTATTGCATTAATCAAATGCTTAGAATATTAATTCGTATGTAAATTTTCTTCCTCATTTATCGTTTAATTGTACATTATGGTTTGTGTACTCGTATAACAAGTATACCTCATGTGATATTTATATCATATCTTTATCAAAGTAAAGAATTTGTAATATATTTTTAAATCTTCTCAACCCAGCCTAAAAAAATAAACATTATGTTATTATTATAGAAATCCACAATCAAACTTGGATGGTTAAAGTATTTATGCTGCAAAATTTGATATAATTTGAATTCTGTAAAATTCGTAGCTTTGGATATTTATTATTTTTTATGTTTCACCTTCCATTGCTTTATTAGTACCTTTGGGTTTCCCGTACAGGTTTTAAATCTATCACTAACTAATCGCACTTTATAAGAGTTGAAAAATTGAATGCCTAAAAGACCAACGAAGAACGTAAGCCACTGGCTTTTAAAGGATATGCCATCGCAATACAGGAATAAATCTAGAGAATTAGATGTAGGGGGCTATTGAAAAGGGTGGATTGGGACAATCATGGAACACTACGTAGGTACCAGGTTGATGCAGCCTCTCTGAGGTGGAACCTGAAACGGTATTACATGATCTTGATCACGCGAAACAGCCTGTTGTAAAAGGTTAACAGTTAACTAACTGGCTATAAACAAGTGACGATAAATCGATGAAATCGGACCATCCTTTGGCAGAAGTCCGAAAAATCTACATTCAGACGAATTAATTAATTGAAAATTAATTTTAGAATTATAAATATACTTTAATTTTAATTCCTAACTATCGTATGTTAATATGGAAATTATATGAGTTAACATATGTTTCCTTCATGATAAATAACCTGAGCATAACGTTAAAGTTGTATCAAGAATCTTCCTATAATATTCAGTGAATTCTTAAACCTGAGAGTGCACTGAATAAAACATCGTCTGACAGTCCTGTGAGACAACTTGGTGCTTGCTCTAGAGTCAGCAGTAATGTTACCTGCAATGCTGTCTTTATTGAACGACATCTGCATGTTAATAACACGGAAAATAAGCGTACTCTTTATTATGTACGACAATGATGAGATTAAAACCTAGAAATCATTAAGTTACAACATTAGATTTCAATATAGAGGTATGATAAAGTAAATTGAGCCACGTGGACGAGGAGAGAGAAGAATTGAATTCTGGAAGGGTTTAATCCAATTACTTTGCGGATGAGATCATTCCGTGTACATGTCAATTACTTGAATTCCGTGACTCCCTTGCGTATATTATACATACTACATGTTAATTTCTCAACTTAACGTATGAAAAAAGAAATATAGAACACAATTCTTAATATAAATTAATTTTATATTCAAATAAGTACAATAATATGTTGCTTATAATTGATTTCAGTTTATTTATATTAAAAAATATTAACAATATTGATTTGATTTATTATTCGTGGAAATAGTGACAATTAACTATGCCATTTTTATATGACTGCAGCCTATTTCCAAAAATTATAAAAATAACCTCATTTCATAATAATTCATTTTTAAATAAATAACAACCAAAATATAGCCATCTAATAGCAAGTGATAATTTATAACCATTAGTTTGTTTATATAAATGGAATCGCTAACTAAATTATTAACAGTCTAATCTTAAATGTTGTCCTAGAAAATATATTAAACGTAATATGGATTTTCAAAGATTATTACTGATCACATTTATGAACAATAAATAAGTAATATTTAATATAAATATCTAAAATATCGCCTGCCTTCTTTATAAAATAACCTATTGTCTTTCTTTGCGTAAATAATTACTTCACATTAATTATTTACGCAGACCTGGAAACAGGTGGCAGACCTGGTCTGCTGAAGTGTGACTGCGTATATATGGCTGCGTCTAATTTATGTTGTTTCGCCGTTATTACCGGTGAATTGTATTACCAGTGTTTGTCCGGTAGTTTTATCGAGATCCAGTGCGTTAATTTTGTTTATCGACGGCGCTGGACATTTGTAAGTAGTTGAATGTGACGCTCTGTGACTAACCTGATTGAACACAGCAGGCCGCAGTGGACTCGTTATCTGTCAACGCTTTCATCCTATGCGCAGGCAGTGTGCGCCGCTACCAACCGCAGCCGCCGCCGCTTGATTGTCCCCGCTTGTGACTAACTGCTGTACAGTACGGCCAGACCAGCTCGGCTGTACCTACCCGCTGTGAAGGTTTATAGTTGCGCCTTCAATTTCTACGTTGCAACTACATTTCTTACGTGTATTTGGGCTTGCAGTTACTTATGTGTAGGCGATTGACATTGCGTCACCTAAAGTGATTATTAAAGGGCATAGACATTGGCCAGCAAAAATAAATAAAATCCTTGACAAGTCATAAAAAACTTTAATCAGGAAGGAGTTTGAATGAGTTCAATAAGGTTAAACTTGTTAGATGTAAAGGTGACAAGTGGAAACTTGTAAAATCAAAATCAAAGCGTATACGTTCTAAACAAACAAAACTTCCTCGGCAAGAAGTGTCAATCGAGTGCGGGAATAAACATGCTGTCCTGAGTGATATTGATGTTGACGACTGCACAGAGTTAAACACGACCCCTGGTGTATGCGGGACTTCTAAGCCAGCTAAGGAGCTCTTAGTGATATCTCACTCCTCTGTCTCTGTATCAGATCGAAATCAGCCAAAAGAGAATAACATACATGCCAATAAAAGTAATGTTAGCGATAGCCCCTTGACTGTTAATGATATTTTATGTAATGAAAACCTAAGTTGTAATGAGTTACCTTTAAAATCATGTTTGATTATTGGTGATTCGTTATTGAGATACTCGAGCAAGCAGTGTTCCGACTCAGGTGCTACAACTGATATGAATCCTGGAGCCAGAATACGTACAATAAAGCAAAAACTTATGTCTTATCTAAATGAAAAGCCTAAGGTTATTTATTTAAATGTTGGCACTAATGATGTACCCTTGTGCTATAATGGTGGATCTGGTTATAACGGGGGGTGTGGCAAACGTTTAATTCTAGATTCTATGGCAGATCTTTTGTATACTGTTACAACTAAGTTCCCTACTTCTAAGGTATTTTTAAATTGTATTCCAATAAGGCGTGATTTGAAGTATGGTACTCTGTGCATGTTGAATGAGCAGATAGAGTTGATGTGTTTCAACTTTGGAGTACAGTATGTTGATTTAAACTTTTGCTTAAGACTGCGTCACCTTGCAAGGGATGGTAGACATCTGAATAAGGAGGGTAATTTTCTACTGGGTTTCATAATGCATCAGATTATTTCTAAGGTAAGTGCTCATAAGGACGAAGCACAATCCTTTGAACCAGGTACACCTGAACCTGATACTCCTACTGCTCCTGAAAACTAAACCTTATACACCTGAACCCGAACCAGATACTCCTGCTCTTACGTCGGGAAACGATTCAACACCTCATCCCAATCCCCCATCTTAGCACAACGTGACTTTTTCCCCGTTGCTTCTGCCTTGGACTTCAGTCCAGGTGATGTACGCAACGGCTTTCATAATACCTCCCTGAAGGTCCTTCATCAGAATATACGGGGTTTAAATTTTAATTATTAAACTCTCCAGCTTTTCATTAAGGAAGAAAATCTAATGGTGGTGTGTATTAGTGAGCATCACGTTAACCAATTCGGCATTTTGCAATTGGATGGTTATGTGATGGCAAGTTCGTTCAGTAGATCCGGAATGGAAAAGGGTGGAGTTGCTCTCTTCATTAAACCAGATGCTTCCTTTTCCCTTATTGATGACTCTGACTACTGCGTTGAAGGTTTCTGTGAATTGGTGGCCATTTCTGTTGAGCTAGACAGTGGAAAACTTTATATTGTTGGGGTATATAGACCCCCCCTTAATTGCAAGGAGGTCTTCTACAAAAATATTTATGATTGTCTTTCACAGGTTGTGAAAGGGAGTGCAAATACAATTGTCCTGGGCGATTTCAATATTGATTTAGCGGGTTCTTCCAACGACTCCAAAACTATACTAAACGATATGCTGTCCTTTGGTCTTCGCCAAACCATTCGTTCGTATACACGAGAGTTTAAGAAGTCTAGAACCCTGATTGATCATATATACACAGATATACCTGAACCCTGTTTTTCGAGCTCTGTTATAGTGTCATACTTAAGTGACCATCATGCACAGGCTGCAATTGTTGGCTCTCAATCATCTTCAAAGTCATCCCCAGCTCTTTTCCGCTACAACCGTGTTTTCTCAGAGGAAAACATTAGTCTCTTCAAATATTACTTGAATAAGGAAAACTGGGCTGATTTGTATTCATTGACTGACTTAAATGCAAAGTTTGAGCTGTTCTTGAGTCACATTGACTATTATTTCAACGTTTGTTTCCCCTTGGTCAGGAGAAAGGTCCCTTCAGAGAGTAGGGACAAGTGTAGGATTAAGCTAGATGGTGAGGCGATAAGGGTTAGGGAACAGTTAAGATCCTCTTACTTGGAATCGAAAGATTTGCCTTCTGTCCACCCCCTTAGGCAAAGATATCTTGGCCTCAAGAAGTTGTATCGTAAGCTTATTCTGAAACTCAAGTCTGATAGTGTGGCTAAGTGGCTCAGAACGTCATCTAATAAAACCAAAACACTTTGGGGGATCGTCAATCAGAGTCGAGGTTCACATGACTTTAAAAAGTACCAAAACCAGAAATCAGGAATAATTTAGGAGAGGTTGTTAATGATCCTTCAGAAGTGTGTAATATGTTTCAATGATTATTTTATTAATGTGGGTGATAAGTCCAACAAGGTTCCGCCTAATATTAGCTCTTCTGCCTTGAGCACATGTCATCTGAATTCGTTTTTTCTTGTCGCTTACTAATCCTATGGAGATTGCTGAGTCAGTTCGCAGCCTAAAATCAAAGAAGTCCGCTGGTTCAGATGGAATATCATCTGCTTTGTTGAAAAACGTAGTCTTAGAGCTGGCAGAGCCACTCAGTGAATTGATTAATCATTCATTTTCAATGGGTATATTTCCTTACTGTTTGAAACTCGCTATGGTCACCCCTTTGTACAAGAAAGGCTGCAATTTGGACTGTGCAATTTCTGTAGTTTCAACCTTCTCTAAAGTTATAGAGAAAATAGTATTAAAAAGGCTTTGGAGTTTCCTACAGCACAACAGGCTGATGTTTCAACATCAATATGGGTTCACCCAAGGGAAAAGTACTGTTGACGCAATGTTCTGTGTTGCAGAACATTTTTGATACTATTGACTCGGGTAACCGGTCTAGTGGCTTATTTTTTGATTTAACTAAAGCCTTTGATTTAGTTGATCACGTTATTCTTATAAATAAATTATCTATCATGGGGATTAGAGGTGTCGCACTTCAGTGGTTTCAATCATATCTGGTCAAAAGGCCTCAGTTTGTTAAGGTTAGTTCTATTGATGCGTCAAATAACATCTGCAATAGTTTTTCCACGAAAGGAACTATCAGCAAGGGCGTGCCCCAAGGTTCAATTTTGGGCCCTGTCCTTTTTTTAATCTTTATCAACGATCTTTGTAAGGGCTTAACTGTGCCAAACTTGTGCCTATATGCAGATGACACGTCACTAACGTTTTCTAATTCCTCCAGAGATCACCTGGAACTCGACACATTCTTACAAGGGAATGCACTTGTTAATTGGCTTGAGCAAAACAGTCTTCAAGTAAATGTCTCAAAAACTACACTTATTGAATTTTAAATTAACAGCCATTCAAGCAAAAGTTTTTGCTCAGTATTCATTTGGGTGATGAAGCTGTTTTCTCAGAATGCTCCGTAAATTTTTTTGGCCTTATTATTGACTGCAATTTGTCTTTCCATCTCCAAATAGAGCATGTATGTAGGAAGCTGAGTCAGGGTATCTTTGTGCTCAGAAATCTGGCTCGTTTCGCATCAACTGAAATTCTTACTGCTACTTATTATGGCATCATCTATCCATTCATATCTTACGGGGTTTCCATTTGGGGTTCTGAAAGCACCAAAACTAAGTCTGTGTTTAGGCTTCAAAAGAAAGCTTTAAGAATAATTTTGTCATGTTTCATCCAGAACCTCATGTGCTAACCTTTTTTCCTCCAACAAACTTTTAACATTTCCTTCCATTTATATTCTGGAAACCTTATCATTTCTTCATAAAAAATTTCACCTTTTTAATAGATTTTTTCCGACTCACATGTATGGAACAAGAAGTAAACCAAGATGCATTATGAATATCCCGCCACACTCCACCTCATTTTTTGAAAATCATTTAAAATATTCAGAAGTAATTCTTTTTAACAGTCTTCCATTAAGCTTAAGATTAGTCCAAGATTTCACAGTTTTTAGAAAAAAATTTAAATGGTTGTTGATCGAGAAGGCTTACTATTCTGTTAAGGACTTTTTATCTGATAAGATAGTGTAAACTTGAAAAAGTAAAATTATTTTATTGAGAGACATTATTATATTTTGTTATGATTTGTTGACTTGGCATATACATTGTTAACTCTGTCAACATGCTGAATAAAGAATTTGAATTTGACATATAAAATAATATGTAGGGAATGTATTCAGTTTGAATGGTAACATAATCTTCTTTGTTTGAAGGTTATTTTTGACGATGGAAGGATTGTGAAGGAAACAGGATTTTTCCGGACATTTGCCATCGTTCAGTGAAACAAGAAAACAGTAACACTACGTTTCGAGATCTGCAATCTGATCTCTTCTTCAGGTAAAGAACTAACCTAATACATAATTACAAACTAGGTTAAAGTAAACAAATCTTACTAAAGCGTTGTGGCACGCCTAAGTCAGGAATCACAACCTACATGTTGTTTGTCAACTTCACTAACTCTAAAGACATGCACTTAATACAAAACTATACCAAACACTAATCATTAAAACTAAACTACGGAATACAGGTCACAATACGTCTTTACTCATCTACTAACCACCTACGACTGACCAGAGGGACTAGCCAATGGTAATCGTGACGGCTGGCTAAAACAAGATGGCGGAAATACAAGGGAAGGGGGACAGGAATGGGCCCTTTCGAAATTATTGGATCATGCGAGATGAATTTCTTAAAACCATATTGTGACTCCGCATTGGTTTATTACAAATATCCGATCCGTTTGATACTTTTGGTTTTCTCTTTAGTTCATTTTTTAGAATTGGCAACCAAAGCGGCCTAATCTCGACTGATGGTTGACTGATTGGTTGGTCTGCCAATTTAATGTATGTTGCCTCAATTAATTTCCTTTTGAAGAAATGTGGTTCCCGATGTATTATGTGGGCTTCATCCCAATTCATATGATGGTCTTCGGACCAACAATGGTTTGCAATTTTTGACTTTTCTGTGAAACCCTTTCTCGTGTTTTCTTTGTGTTCTTTTATCCTTACGTTTAGTTGTCTTTTGTTGTCCTTATGTTTAGTGGTCTTTTTGTCTCGCCTATGTATTCCCTATTGCAGCTACATTTTATACTGTAAACACAGTTTTTGGAATCCTGTGTGCCATTTTTTTGGTTTTGTTTTTACGAGACTATGTCTAAGAGTGTTGTGTGTTTTAAACGCGGTTCTAATGTTGTACTTTCTACCTACTCTTCTAATTTTCTCCGATAATCCCGGCACATAAGTGATTGAAATAAACGCAAATTTGTGTTTGTGTCAAAATTCTGTTTTTCTGACTCAGGAATGATTATTCTGGTTCGTTTGCACTTATTAATTACTAATTGAGGGTATCCATTGCTTCTGAGATCCGATTCAATTTTCTTAAATTCTTCTTTTAGTCCATCTTTATCTGAGCACAAGCTCTTTGCTCTATCAAACAACGAGTAGGCTACTCCTTCTTTGACAGATTTTTGATGGTTGGAATGATAATTTAAATATTTTCCTGTGTGTGTTATCTTTCGAAAAACAGTTGTCTTAAGGACATCCCTATCTCTTAATACACACACATCCAAAAAGGGAAGCTTGTTTTGGACTTCCACTTCCATTGTGAGGCGGATGGAAGGAGAAATACTATTAATGTGATTCAAAAAATTATTTAATTCAATGTCTCCATGAGAAAAAATAACAAAGGTATCATCCACATACCTCCACCAAATCATCGGTTTGAACTGAGCTGAAGCCAAAGCTTTTCGCTCGAATTCCTCCATAAAGATATTGGCGAAAAATAGGAGACAGTGGAGAACCCATTGCCATCCCCTCATCTTGACGGTAAATTTTTACCCCCTAACTCAAAATAATTGCATTGAGTTGCATAGGTCTAACAGTTCCATAATTACTGGCACGGGAAGTTTAGTTCTATCCTTTAATGTTTGGTCTTCTTTGAGACGTGATTTAATAATTCCGTGAGTTTCTGGAACTGGTACATTTGTA
Source organism: Homalodisca vitripennis (assembly GCF_021130785.1). Lineage (NCBI taxonomy): Eukaryota > Metazoa > Arthropoda > Insecta > Hemiptera > Cicadellidae > Homalodisca > Homalodisca vitripennis. Next base: position 37,163 of record NW_025779988.1, read on the forward strand.
AATAGACTTTCGACATCAAAACTTACCAGTTTTTCAGTTTCAGTCAACTTTAGGGATTTTGACTTCTCTACGAAATCCCTAGAATTTTTGATGAAAGAGTCAGTTTTTCCTACCAATTGGCGTTAAGATGTCCAAGAGGACTTTAGACAATTCCCTGCAAGGTGAATCACGAGAACTAATGATGGGCCGGAGAGGGATGGTAGGTTTGTGGATTTTGGGAAGGCCATACATATGGGGGATTTTGGAGTGGTGAGGAGTTAATTTATATCAAAATTTATCTGAAAAAAATTCTTTGTGTTTTCTTAAGGTGTTTGCTACTTTGCGTTCAAATGAATCAGTCGGGTATTTATTTAAAACTGTATATTTGCCAGTATTTAAAGTTTTCCGCAATCTTTTCTTTATACGCTACTGAGTCAAGTACCACAGTAGCGTTTGCCTTTGTCGGCAGGTAAGATTTTGACCGTGTCGTCTTTCCTAAGGATTGACCTGGCCTTTTTTCTCCTCTATTGTCAAATTGGGTTTTGTGGGAGGAATTTTTCTGAGTAAAAGACTGACCTCATAACGAAACCGGTCACCCTGTTCCTCAGGTAACTGTGAAACAGCCGACTCGATTCCAGTTAAGGTCCCTCTGGTCAGTCGTAGGTGGTTAGTAGACGAGTGAAGACGTATTGTGACCTGTATTCCGTAGTTTAGTTTTAATGATTAGTGTTTGGTATAGTTTTGTATTAAGTGCATGCCTTTAGAGTTAGTGAAGTTGACAAACAACATGTAGGTTGTGATTCCTGACTTAGGCGTGCCACAACGCTTTAGTAAGATTTGTTTATTATATCCTAGTTTGTAATTATGTATTAGGTTAGTTCTTTACCTGAAGAAGAGATCAGATTGCAGATCTCGAAACGTAGTGTTACTGTTTTTTTGTTTCACTGAACGATGGCAAATATCCGGAAAAATCCTGTTTCCTTCAACAATAATCTTAATTTCTATATCATAACTTTGGGGCACTACTTTAACTTCCATTCTACTTTATACATCAAAACCTAAAGTTCTCTAAATTTTAAGACCAGCGAAAACGTTTTAAAACTAAAATTTAAGACATTTAATCAAAATTTAACTGATACATTGATGATAATTAGTAGTATAAGCCTATTTTCCATGTAGATTTTCTCAAATAAGTAAAGGTGAGATATTGTTACGATACGTTTAGGCTACAGTTACGTTGGGACGTCTCGCTGGTGGATACACTGTTTCATTATTTAATGTTAGTAGCAAAGTGTCAAACGAATTAAATGTGATATTAGTTATAGCAAATATAAGACATACATTATACCATCAACTCCTTAAAATTGCTACGCCCCACTCTTCATCATAGGCTTCCCTGAGGTTGTATGCAAAATTTCAAGTCTCTAGATTATTTTGTCCTTTAGATGTACTGCGGATAGACAGACTGAGAACCGTTAGACATAATATTTCACTAGAACACAAAAGGAAAATTGCACTATTCTAGTTATTGTTAGACTTCAATTACGCTCAGCCATATCCATCCATGGTACATCATAGAAACCATTCTTGTAGATTCAGTAAGCTTATGCTATAAATGAAGTATTTATATAAAATCTTTCTCGAATATGTTGTGGATAGTTTTCATTAATTTCTTAGATTTTGGCCTTTTCATACTGTTTTTACAAATCCAGCCTCTTAATTTTACAAACTTTTAAAATCTTAAACTTTATTGTTTTTACAGTGCTTCACAAATAAAACACGTTCATCAATAGAATAGTAGCTTAGTATAAAGATGCTTGAAGATTATGAGATGAAATAAATATTTACAGCATGTATTGAAAGATCTTAATACATACTGCGACTGTTAACATGACATTGGAATACGTCATATGCAACTTTCAACTGCTACATATTAATGGGATTGTAGTTAACTCTGACAGCGCTTGTGTTCATTGTGTTAATTTATGTCTGTTATTGATTACCATTTGCTCTACAACAATGCACTTTATACATATCATAAAATTAATACGCACTTTAAATTGTTTGTCTTGCACATTGGTTGTTTACCATTCAGTTTTATAAGGAAGTACCAAATTTTATATCGGAAATGTAGATCAATCAAATTTTCTCCAATGCTATGGGAAACCTAACTGATTTTTTTGGCAGAAAATATCAGACATATTTATCCGGTAAGAAAAGTATGTAACTCAATTGTAAGTGCTTAAATCCTTAACTTAGAGTGAAAATTATTATATTATTTAATTTATCCTCACCTAAATTTCATAAAGTATATAAAAAGACATGTTTAAAAAATTCTAAGACAAGATTTAGCAGTGAATTTATTTATTAACTTCAAATAAGTTATTTCATAACTTAAAATATTAAAAATGAAATATATATATATAAATAGAGTTTGTATGGTACAGACAACTTGTAAGAGTCGTGTGCCAAATTTATTTTAAAATTCAGCGATATTTCTAACAATCGTAAAGTATTATGACAAGAAATATCAACCTGTCACTGTCAGTGTACGTTAAATATGCTTTGCATATGTACTCGAAACGGATATAATTAATTTAAGTACCTGTACTAAAAGAAAAATAGTACTTTGTTGTTTATTTAAGTGTATATTCGTACATTTAATTCATGAAATTCTAATTCCAGTGTAAAATTCCTTAAAATTACAAAAATATTGTTGTTAATATACAGAAGATGTACGTAGTTTTTCTTTAACTATTAATTTTTCTTATACCAATGTATGCTGCTTTTGAAGTCCACTACTAAATACGATTAATCTCTTTTTTTCTTAGTTTTTCATAAGGCCACTATGTTGTAAATCAAGTGAAAGTTTATGAATAATACAGCAGACTGCGAGTTGCTGTACGTAACCCACTTTACTGAGCATATCTAATTCTAGCTAGAGAAAATTTTCCAGCTAATATCTTATGTCGTTAATAATATAAATTGTAAACGGCCAGATGAGAAATTCTACATAACTCAAAGAGCGGTCGGGTGGAAATGCCATTGCGCTGAGTCAACTCAGAGAGAATCACCTACGCTATGTCGGTTTTCTAAGGATATGTTCATGGTATTACTCGTACAGTATTAAAGCTTCTTCTCGATACCTTTAAAAGTGTCGTTTTGATGTTAAATATCACAATTAGTTTAGAGTAACACATACCAAATACCACTAGAAACTTTCTAGGTCCAATAAAACTTAGTATTAGAAGTATATATCAATTAAACTTTCTGCATCATTAATTACTATATAAATATATCTAAAATATTTAATCCTTTCTACTTACTACATTGTACTCGGTAAAATAAAAATTATTTGTATTATTATTATTGTACTCGGTAAACGTACATTTTTCAAATTATTTCATAAAAAACCATTATATAGATAATAATGGTTACGCGTTTTAAAATCAAATGAATACTAAGGGTTAACTAGATTAAAATTAGCATCAATATCTATTTTACGCATGTATAATTTTCCACTGCAAAGTTTTTTTTTTTAAATTATTATTTGTATTGGTAAGCTACATAGCTTGTCTATAATTTAAAAATGAAATTTTAAAAAAACTGGTCAATTATTTGTTATTTGACAAACACTTTTATTTAATTGTGCTAAAATAAAAAAAAATTCAAAACTTAATTAACCGTTCTATTGTGTATACAAATATAACTAAACAGGTGGCTCGCGGACTATATTGAGGCAGATGGTTCATTAATAAATATCAACTGGGTTGTGGAAAAAAATTAGGCAATTATATAATAATTATTGTTACTATCGTAATGTTTTATATTCGTTTATACGTTTAAAAATAATTACGTGTGAAAGAGGCACAAAGTCAATAAATAAAACAACACAAAACGTTCCCACTAAGCGAAGAGCTCTTGAGCTTTATAATGGAAGTGGCGCTGGCGTGTCAAAGTAAACAGTGACACCTGTTTTATATGCATTTATACAATAATAAATCCTGCGAAAACACACTTTTTCTGTATCGTATAAGAATCATCCTTTAAGTCAAATTATAATGGCCATTTTATGGTGTTTAAGTCGATAATTCACTAATTATCAAGGACTGGTAAACGTTTTTTTTTCTCTGCTCCGGTTAATATCTGTTACAATAACAGGGCTATCGAAGCTAATTTATTATTTTTTTTTAGATTACAGGTTTATTTATGGTATACAGAGTAACTAATTAAAAAATTGTTCAAACTAACTGATTTTCCAACAGATTTCCGCGTAGATTACACATACCTAGATGAAAATATAGTTTTATAAGAAACAATTTGTTTACATACGTTATGACATTTATAATAGTATGTTTGTAACAATACTGAAACTACTTTTTTGGTGAATATTATATTAGAAAGTTGTTTATATAAGTAAGGTTAAAAGTGAAAAACGCGTATTTTAACTTATTGCCCTTTTAAGGTTTAGGAATAGTGTTTAGGGAGTCTCTCAGTTACCGGAAATAATTGTGATTTAACTTTATGATTTAATATTGTACTATCAAAAAGTTTCAGTAAATCCTTGTTTTAAAATATTCCTCCAATCTATATCAAATTTTTCTGTATTTGTGTCAGAAAAGAAAGCAACAATATTAAGTAGTTACATTATAATCCAGAACGTTAATAAACTAAAGAAGCGTAACTGTAAATGGTTTGACACAAATATTACATATTTAAGATACATAATGATTCCCATTGCCTTATATCAGTTTTTTAAGTTCGACTCATTCATTTTGGTTTGGTTTTGATTTCCTACGGAGCAATTATAATTAAATCCATGAAATATGTATTATTCCAATATTATAACAGCTAAACTCATGTATATCTTCAATAATAAATAAAAAATTATTTATAAACTTTATTTTAATTCTATGGGATCATTTTCTTTAAAGGTGAAAGCTTATATTGATTAGATTTTACTGATATATAGTATATTTTACTTCTTGATAAACTGTTGCAATATAAGACTATAATTGAGTAAAGCAATAGGCTTATGAATTGACTTATAATATATGTCTCAAAAACTATGCAAACTTCTCATTGCATAAAAATACAAGGATACACGTGTTATAACAACTAAATGTCAAACAGAGCGAGACATGAAAACTTTTGCAAAAATATGTAAACGTATAAGCTTCATGCCACAAATTAGATTAGAAGGTAGCATGTTACATCGTCTACTTTCAAGATATGCATTACTTCGTGTGGAATTGGTTGCACTTGATTACTTCTAGATGTGCTTTATGAATATATTTCGCAACAATAAACGTTTTTAATAAAATATAGTTTCCTACTTTTACATTTACATTTCTCAAATTTTGCACTTCATTACCATAATAATTTAAAACATATTTATTTTTAGACTAGCTGGTTATTTAAACCCTACGAGACATGTTACTATCCCCAAACTGACAATACTGGAGAAGGTAAGTCTTGTCACCTGTCACGTGATGAGTGGATGAGGTGAGGTTAGAGTTGAGAACAAACTTTGCTAATATACCTTGACAGGTGGTGGTGGTAGGTTATAATTGAATTAGTGTATGACAAATAAAAAAGCACTCTCTGGAAAATGCTCACAAACAATTGTTAAAGTAACAAGTTGCTGCATTGTTCATCTACTTGTTTGTACTATTTGTTCGTAAATATTTATTTATTATGGACCCTACAGCGCTTTTTTAAAATCTTATTGAGGTCAGTACGTCTATCTGTGCGATAACTCTTTATAGAAATTACCTCAAGATTTAGACTTGGTACGTATGTTTTCAAGCTTTTGCTATACAGGCAAATTTAAATTTAATTAATAAATAATGACGGGGGAAAATATATAAGAAAATTATTTAGTATATACGTAGATTTATCAAAACACAAGGCTTTTAAACATTTTTTTTTTAAGAAAGGGTCCACGAAGGTAAGAATGTACAAAAAAGAAAACTTTGATAACAGGTTACAACAGGGGTTGAACAGTTGACAATTAATTTCTCAATTTTTGTGATTAGAGAGTCAGAGGCCAATCAAGGGCGTTGGTGATGACTTGATTTTTTGGGGGCAGTGAAAGGGTTGGTATAAAACAGCGACCTGCTATTCTTGGCTTCTATTTTGTGTGTTCAGAGGTTTTTATTTGTGGTGCTCCCTGTTGTTCTTTTTATACCAATGTGGGAGAGATAATGCGTAAGTATAAGTTTTTATAGGCCATTTATGATTTTCAAATGGGAAATTTTTTGAGAAGTAATGTTAGCTCTCTTTTAGAGTAAGTACTGTGTTATTTTAATACAAATGAAATTAGGAAAATTAAGAGATAAAAAATGTATTAACGGAAGTTTACACAAGAGCACAAGTTGTTACAAGATTTATTTCAAGTACAGTTTTCAATTACAATATTGAAATGTTATTTTCAATGGGCAAGTGATATATCACATTTACAATACATTTAATACATCAACATATAAAGTTTTCAGTAATTTAATTGTACATAAATATAGTTTATAGTAACATAAATTAATACACATGGCACTAAGAAATTCTTATCAAGATTGTAAATTACGTTTTATTTAGCTTCGCTTATAATAAGGAAAAGCACATTTAATGTTGAATATAATTATAATGTTGAATTTCATATGAAAGTTACAATTTTAGTTCTAGTTTAATTTTGATTGAAGAACAAACTTTTATTTATTCTAGTTTATTTTATAAAAAGCAAACATTTCTGAAAATACGAGAAAAAGAACAAGTGATTGCGTAAGTGTTTGGTGATTAAATCTAAATATTTAAGTTATGTAAAGAGTATTTTATTAAAACTTAATTGTAATTTTATAGTCTGTTATAAAAAACATAACATAATATTTTAAGTTCAATATACTGGGGCCCACCAGACTCCATATTTTGCGTTTATTCTTTAGTTGCAGCTAAAAAATCATGGTCAAGGTAAGGTCTGATTGTCGCTGGGTCTACCTGAATCTGGTAGTCTACCACCTTCTCAGGCCCAGGCCGAGTTTTTGTGTGTGAAGTTTCAACATGGAGGCTACTTATATTAAAATATAAAAAACGTTTACTTAATCACTAAAAAGTCAATGCAAACTGTACAATTTTTAAATAAAGTCTTAAATGTCCTTACACTATAATTGGACGCATACGTTACTGCTATCTTTAAGTACTATACAGTAGAAAGTTTTAAAGCAAAGAAGTTAAACATTTATACTATCCAGTGAAAGAGTCAACGTGCTGTCGTGTCGTTAATATTCCAATTAGTATTAGGATTCGGTGATATATCTAGAAAAAATCCTAAAAATCATTACATAAATCATGGTTTTTAAAATGTACCTAGATAACTTTTATTTTATAAATATTAAGAAAATTGTTTTGTATATACCAGATGGTTAGCTAAATAAGTTTGGTTAAAATAAGATTTGATTTACTCTATTTTCCATATTTTTAAAGTGCACACGTTGTGAAAAGTACTTCTTCACCAGATTTGTCTATAGAATCGTGAACATAGTTTTATGTATTAATAATGAAATATATATTAGTTGGGCAGTTACAGAAGCCTATAACTCGATTAAATAGAAAAACATTTATTTATATTTAACCACCACTGGCATAATTAATTTCTTTTATGGAAGAGAAGAAAGGTAACAAAATTGTATTTGATTTACAACAAAGAAGCATGTTACACCTGAGAGCACTAGTAGGAGAAATATTGAGGTGTTAAGACACGTAAGCGTAGTCCTTTTCCTCACCAACGTACAGGCCGACCTGATTCTGCGTTTATCAACAACTTGATTAGTTCAACTTTTTCATTTATAATCCTAAAATGTATAATTCTCTTAAGGGCTGTAAGGTATGGACCGCTTAGGAATATTTAAAATAAGGTAATAAGATTGATATTTCCAAACACAACTACCAAAAGAATGGGAATTGAACCAGCCGACGGCAGGTAGTGATCATCCTTGTGATCCACATCGATGTTTATAGGAAATTACAAAAATCTATAAACAATTACAGTTTTAAATCCTCGACATATTTTTGTAATCGGATACTAAAATTAGAATATTATTAATAAATAATCTTTATTCTTGGCACAGCGAATCCAGGCGTGACGTAGCGAGGACTTTAAATGCACGAGCATTTCTCAACAATTCTATCATGGCGCACATTTTGGAAAATACTCAAAATAATATATTTATATTTCTTACATACCTTCGTATTGGAAGTGACTTATTAAGGATTAGTTAAGATTATCTTTCAAATACTTGATGAACTTTTAAAATTTATTTCTAGTGCTATATAGAACTTACAATTTTAAAAGGAGTGATATACTACTTACGCGAGAACATTATAGTGTTCTATTACAATATTAAACGTTTAAAATTTCTCAAAAATCACTAAAAGTTTAAATTAAAATAAAAGAAGTCAGTTGTAAGCATTAATATGTTTCTCGTTAAGGAAAAATACCAACATAAATATGAAAATAATCATTGTTCCTGCTTATGTAGTGTAAGACTTTTTAGCGTTTTAGATAATGTAATGATTCTGAAAAAGCAGTGGTTATTTCTTTAAACCTTGCTTACCCTGACTACTCATTTATTGTCTTGTGGGTTAAAAGCTAGAGATTCCCCTTATGGTTTTAATCTACTGTAGTTTTTTAAAACGTTTATATACCTAGAAATACTAAGATCTAATAAAATCAACATCATGATTAATACATCTTCATTGTTGTATTGTCTTGCAAGGATGTTGAGATGTTACTGGACCGGAGTAAGCGATTCTGGAATTAGTTGGTTCACGTAGCGTTTGAATATTTAATAATCTGTGGTATGTTTAATGTTCTAATTGTTATTTATATTATTTTACTTTGTTAAGCAATTTGCAAATCGCATCTTTAAATATCTTAGATTTTCATTGTTTCGTTGTGGCATTTCCATTTAAATTATCATCATAAAGTTTGCAATCCACATTCTGATTGAAGTATAGATTAGCACTCAAACAAACAAACAATTGATAAATGATATATTTTTATTAAAAAAATAAGTTTTACCTTTTAAAATCTACTTCAAGAAAAGTAATTATTGAATTTTAATGGATTCTTGAACATCTATAATAACTACTCCGCTCGGAATCGGCTTTTGTAATATTTCTGAAAAAAACATATTTTTCATTAGAAATAATTTTTATGTTTACCTGGACGCTTGCTGTTCTCAAATCAAGAAATATTTAAATATTAAAAATGTTATGGAACTTAATCTAACTATTTCATCATTTCCATTACACTATTACACTTTACAATAAAATTGGCATGTATTAATTTAATTCATCTTTGTTTGCTCAAACTTTACTAACATTCTGATATGAAAATCCTCTGAAAGGACTCGCCTTGAAGGAATCGTACTTCGCTTGTCCCTTTTAATATAGAAGTGTTCTGTTGACAGTAAATTAACTTTATCAGATATATATTTTGTAAATCCTGTTTAAGAGATAAATAAAGTCCAGTATTATTAGTGTGTCGGCTACATCAAGTGTGTAGGAAAAAGAAACAAGTTATATAAAATATATAAAAGAAGACCATACGACAATAACTTTAAGAAATACTTTGATCGATATGTGTCACATTTAAAATCTGATATAGAAAAAACTAAAAATAATTTTTACTCGAGATTAATAGGCAGTTGTGGAGGTGATACCAGTCAGCAGTGGAGGGTTGTAAATAAGTTAACAGGTGCTATAGGAAACACAAAGTTTGATAAGGTAGTACTGGAAGATGGTTCAATCATTGAAGACCCGCTGTTGATTGCAAATGAAATCAATTCTTATCTGGCTAATGTTTATAGTGTTGCTGATAACATTATCGGTAACGACCCTGCTTTGAATGTAAGCTTTGTCAACCAAATGCAATCATTTTTTTATTTCTCCTGTTGACAAAACAGAATTAGAGAGTGTTATCAGGAAACTAAAAAACAAAAAAGTCCACTGGATATGACGGTATTAATGTCGAGCTTGTAAAGAAGATTGCTGTAAATATTTCACATATTCTTGTACATATAATTAATTTGAGCTTTTTGACAGGTATTTTTCCTGATAGTCTTAAAAGAAGTATAATTGTACCTATTTTAAAAAAAGAAAATAATTTTAGTATAGAACAAATTCGTCCCAATTAGCCTACTCTCAGTTTTTTCAAAAATAATAGAAAAATGTATGAAATCAAGATTGATGGATTTTTTTAAAATTACAAATTTTCAGTCCAAAAACCAATTTGGTTTTTACTGCAGGAATAGGGACGGAAGATGCATTGGTGCAATTCGCTGACTCAATTTATAGTAAAATGAATAGGAATGAAAAAACTTCCAGAGTTTTTGTAGATTTTACAAAGGCATTCGACCTAGTCGACCATAATATTCTATTTGAAAAAATGGAGGCAGCTGGAATCAGAGGCGTAGCTCTCCAGTGGTTTTAAAAGCTTTTTAATCGGCCGGGTCCCAGCAAGTGAGAGTGGACAATCACTTGAGTGCGCCTCTTACTGTAAAGGCCGGAGTCCCACAAGGCTCAGTCATCTCGGCTAATTTGTTTATTATTTTTATTAATGATTTGTTAAAACAAAATTTTAATGGCACAATCAGTGCCTTTGCTGACGATGTTTGCTTATTTATATTCAGATACATGTAGAAATAATTTATGGGAAAAAATAAATAATGATCTTAGACTGTTAAGAGAGCCTGGTCCAATAAAAATAAAATGTTAATAAATGTACATAAGACTAAGTTTATCAATTTTGATTTTTAAGGGCTTTGGTTTTGACGTGCCTGTGAAGTATCACGAAGAAACTTGTACATTTGTACTTGAAACCTTTATTACATCTACACATATATAAGGTTGTATTGTATTGTACCTTACGTTAAATACCAAACTGTAAGTTGTGTTGTTAATACACTATTTTTTTATGTTATTTTGTTCAGGAAACAAGAAGTTTCGGGATTTTTTGTAACGGTCAGTGATAAAAAGTCAGTAAATACTACCGTTACTAGTCAGTTTTGAGACCTGCAATTATTTACATATTTGTTATTTAATCTTTTAAGAGGTTATTAAATTGCGCACTGAAGATATCTTGATGTCTTTAAAGTAGCTTTTTAAAAAGAATTTACTTAGTTATTATGGGTTATTCAAGTTTTACTCAAATATAAATTGGACATTCACAAACTGCAGTTAAATGTTTACTTGTCAAACGTAAAAGTATTCTGTATGCTTAACTTTTCACACTCTAAATGTTTAAATAGTATAAAAGTACGACTTACCCGGTGAGGCATAGTTTGCTGTTTACCAATTTTGGCATCGTAGTTTGGAGGGGAAGAAACTTGTGTATGTGCCTAGATGTAGATTATTTACGTTTTATGTGGGTCGGTGTGCTACTTGTAAGTATAATGAGTGTTTGTGTGTGTGTCTAGCCGCATGTTAGGTCATGTACGTCTGTATGTAGTGACGATACCGGCTCAATTTCAGTCAGTACCGTACTCGCCGTCATGTTCCGAATGAGATAACCAGCGGTAACCCTGGATCCACCCATCCGGAGTCATGAAGGCGTCATACTCAACGCCACCCCTATGAATTTCATCGCGAATTACGCTCCAATCAATATTGGAAGCCCGGTACTGTGTTCGGTGACAACGATGAGTTCCGACACCGCGGCTCACAATTTCAACAGAAATTTTACCTTCCAAATCAATACGCCGGGGCCAAACCTCTGTTTCTGAATCTCGCCCTGCGTATTGGAATTTAGAGGTGGCGTCCCTAGCGCTCAGCACTCTTCCGCCAACTAGTGAGTAGATTCTTTCAAGTACTGGGGCCCGCCAGATTCCATATGTTTGTCGGTTGTAGTTATTTCACCAAGTTGAAATTAAGTTTGTTTAGAAAGAATGTCGTCGTCTCATTTAACCTAATGTAAAATTTGTCATATTATCGGTACCAGTTATTTTAAAATACTGTTGCAGGAAAGCTAAACATGTTGTTATGACTCGTTAACTAACTGTTTATGCTACTAAAATAGGTAATCGATGTCAAAATATAGGTATATATATATATCGCAACATTTGATGAAATTCTTCCGATATATATATATATATGTATATATATGTTATATATATATTACATTTATATATGATATATATATATAACCATATATATGTATATATATATGTATATTAGCTGACCGAAAAAGATTGTTTTGTTATAAAGATTCTTTTTTTAATTTAAGAAGAAAGAAATGAATAAATTTCGTAAGTATGTAAGGATGTGGTGCATGAGTACAAGAAGCATAGAGAGCTGTATCAAAACAATATTGAAAATAAAAACTAAGAATATAAAAAAAATTGTGCATATCACAATTTTTTATTAATAAATAATTAGGTACTTGATTATATTTAGTTATTCATAAATCATTTGTCCTTTGGTATTATGTCAGGGGACTATATTTCTTATTAACACTGTGTATTGGTGGTGTTATAAACAAACATGGTGGTGTTTATATCACGTAATAACAAACACAGAGACAGATTTATAATACCAAATAATAAATAATATACGTTACACTAAGTTAACTACGACCTGTCGCCCTGAATCAGCGCAAAATAATCAAATCGCGCTTAACCGAGTCTATTGCTGGTATGTCCGTCATCATTGTCTTGGTTATAATTTCTGCAATTTGTCTCTCCTTGTAATAGACAAAGTGGTATCCTTCGTCTGTTAGAATCCTCATGTGTTTTGTTTCTTTAACAATAATTGATATTTTATAATAAACATGTTTTTTGTACGAAGTCAATTAGTATCGAACAATCATCGTTTTAGGATGGTAGGCGCTTTGGGCAATGAAAGGCACTGTCTTGTAACTGAAACCACATTGTACTCGTAATAATAGGAACTTTTACTAATGGCCGACACGATGTTCTAAAGTTACCTGATATCGTAGTGTATTCTCTTCTCACCCTATTTTATAAAATATATAGATTTGTATGGAAACAATGAAACTAATAGCCAATTTAAACGAAAATTAAATTAATGTCTTCAAACTTTTATTTAGATTTTTTGAAGTCTCTAATCCAGCTGCAAACCCCTCGTGGACTCAAGGAAGTACTCAGAAGCTTTGACTGCTCTAGAAGGCAGCTATTAGATGAGTTTTACTTCATTCATTGTGGAAGTTTCTCCCCTGGCACTTGGTCAACCGGAATGATCCACTCTTTAACAAAACAATCAATTTTATGATTCTATTTGTGTAAAACTTTAAAATTAAGAGAAATCCACTTAATCCTAGAGAGTAAATTTCAATTACACTTATGATGTCACTAAATTTAGAGGTACAATTTTGGTTTTTGAACCCACTTCAATTCCTGTTTCTTATCAGTCAGATTGTTGAATTTTGTTATAATAAAATAAATAATTGGTTAATGTTATCATTTTTTGTTACAGAGAAAATGTTATTTTCATTTAGGTTAGTTCTAAAAATTTCTAACTTGTCTTTACATGTCATCCAATTTAGCTAAACATTTTCAATCTAAATTATTTGTGTCGTAAAGTCGTATGGTCTTTTTACTCCAGTTATTTCGGAGTATATTAATTTAGTTAAAGCTATATTTAATTTGAGTTTGAGTTGAAAAATGTATAAATTTTTTTCGGGCAACATCTAGATCTAATATTATAAACTATTCTCTAATATTTATGAAGCGTTTTACTAAATAGTATTTAAATCGAATTAAACGTTTTTTCTGGGTTTAAATAAGTTGACACAAAGTGTTTAGTATTAAGAGTTATAATAGTATACTAAGTTTTAATCAAATAATATTGTATTATATATATATATATATATATATATATATATATATTTTTTTTTTTAATATTATAGTCAGTAAGAATATATTCAATTCAAATAAACAGAAAATGTCCGGAATTGGTAAATATAAAGTTTTATAAATCAACGAACCATATTGGTTGATTCCATTATTTATTAAATGTGTATAACTAATACAAGTGTTTGAATCTTATTAAACAAATTAATTTATCAAATCCTTTTTACGTTGGAAATGGTTTGAAATTCTACTATGCTGGCTTAATTTTAAAGCTGTATCAATAATCAATACTAGAGTCTTAGTGATGATAAATTAAATGTATGTAACACTGTTTTGCAGTTTGCCAGGAATTAGAAACTTTCACGTTTTTAATCTGCAACCTTTAGCTTTAGAGGAATGATATTTAACTCATGATTAAAACAACCATATATTTAAACAAATTAATGGTGATGGAAAATTGAATGTTTTTATCCAAATCTTTATACTTTAATATAAACTGTATGGACAAATATAATATAATAGATTTGGTTTTTCATACATAAAATATAAATTACAATTTTTATTTTTGAAAATAAATGAAAACAATTTTTTTATATCTAAAATGATTTCAACACATAAATCCAATAAACTCACTTTGACTATGCTCATTTTCTTGGTCTGCTCTGGCCATCCATTAGTATGACACATTGTCTGATGTCATGGTGGCATCCGCACTGAAAAATTATTACATCTTAAAGACTTTGTTTTGTAAAGAGTTAAATAAAAACGAGACCATGCATAAACATTAATCTTTATAAGTTATATTTAAACACAAAATAAAGTAAAAACTTTCAACATTGATTTGTTATAGTAGTATTAAAATACAATTAAGGGGAAAAAATATAGTTGAACTTTTATTTTTTTTTT
>NW_025779989.1:0-24691 GCF_021130785.1 Homalodisca vitripennis
ATTACAATTAACATTCTGTCAACTGGAATATGTTAATTCAATACTTATTAGTAAAATTTCAGATATGCAAAACTAAAATATGTTTTTTACATAACTAGATACATTAAAGTTATAATATGTCAAACAAGAAGAGCACCGTTGTAATCAAGAACCAACCACAAGATCCACATACGAAAACAATGTAAATGTAGAATATATAAGTGGTCGTTTCGTCCTACTTTTCTTGGACCTTTCAACCTTTCAATTGTGGGATTTTGGGGATTCAAACAAATATAGGTTCGGGAGTTCGTTGGTGGTAGTCATGAAAGTAAGCAGGCTCGTTTAATTGACTTGGCCCAAATTAGAGAATGGCAAAGTGCGTAGGAGTAACTATTCAATCAATCCAATACTAATTATCACAAAAAAATTGCCAAATAATTACTACATGTTTTCAAGTATGACTATGAGACAGTTTTTGCTTCTCTAGAATGACACATAGGAGAAAGGACCAGGTGTACAGAAAGCTTAGAGGGCCCTCATTTGTTATTAATGCGGTGATTTTTGCTGTATGAAATGAGGGTTCACTTTACGAGTTTAAGAATACGATCCTGTAAAATTTGCGGTCCACGTTTTCCTTCGGAAAACTACATTAATAAAGTTCATTCTTACTCTGGGAAATCATATGATATAAACACATATCAGTTAGAAAAACATTTACTTTATGATGCCTAGTGGAGAGTAGTGGCCTTTTATAGGGACTGGAACTGCGGAGTCATCGAAAACAATTTGTTGACGTTAGTAAGGTTATTTGGAGGAAGTGAGATGGATATCATTTTGATAAATATGTATAAAACCTTTAAACTTGTACAACTCTTTTGAAAAAATAATATATTAGTTATTATGATGTATTAAACGAGAAGTACGACGAGGGTAAGCGTAATGTCAATTTAGCCAAATTCCAAGACATTCTCGTACTGACCTACGTCGAAACTTCTAATAATTCTAAAATAGTCTCAAATATTTATAAATTATAATAATTAAACATAAACTTGTTATAGTTTTTTTATTTAAAACGATTACTATAAACTAATTGCAACTCATTGTGCATAAAACCTACTAAAATGCCAGATAGATTGCTGTAAGACACTTAAAAAATGATTCTTATAAAGAAATATTTATACACAAGAGCAGTTGTTAAAATTTTTATCGGCGAATCGGGGAAATATTGTTCTACAACAATTCTCCCCAGTACGTTTTGGATACAGAGAAGATTGAAAATAGCACAAATCACAAATTAGTACCTTCTACACAAAACGTACTATTGAATTGTATTAAATATATTTATTTTGTATTTCTGTTAGCAATACCCATGTATTGATTCAGTGCTAGGAAGTAGGAAAACTAGGAAGTAAACTGCTTTGGGTAGAGACATAGTGAGTGAATAAACTATGAAATATAAAGAATTAATGTAGCTCACCCATGTAAGTCCTGGCCCAGCTTCTAGCCTTCACATTGTGTTCCCTGGTGCTACTTCCTTGTCTAGCTGTGGGTAAAACGACATTCGAAAATACAGTCACATAAAACTTTTAAATAATTTAAAACCATTAAATTAGAAATGCTATGTGGTTTCCATGGATATAAAATAATATTTTATGTAAAACTGTTGCCACGTCTCAACTGTTTCCTTATATTGGTGACGTCACGACTAATACTAACACTAAACTAAACTCTTCTTATCTGATTACATATATTTTATGGTCACAAACGATTATTGGAAATGGCATTTTATACTATTGATAGGTATTCTAAAATAGGCTACTTTTACACATATAAAACAGTATAATAACAAATAAATTTATTATAATGCATCAGTAATCAAATTAAAATATATATATATATATATATATATATATATATATATATATTTAATATATACTTTTTAATGATTTTTCCATTATTTAATGTTTGACACTCAATCACGCAAAACCTAATGGAAAGATTAGTACTAAATTTGATATTTGTAATGTTTAGAAACTTATGCATACTTTTATTTTGAAATACTTATAAATATAATTTTACCTTTAATTTATAAATTGGTAGTATATTAATTTTCAGCTGATCGTATTTCAGAGCCCAATGTATTCTAGTATTTTGTATTTTCATGAATTAATATCAGTTGTTTAGCAAGATTAAAACAGTAATATAAAGTACGATATAGTTTTTACATAGATGGCAACAATGATATATTAAAAACTTACTTCCATATTCAAGTATATTACTATACCTATAAGCTCAGCTTAATTTTTATATTACATAACGTAATTTACGTGAGTGTCCCAATAGGAAAAAGTTGCGAAAATCCTGTACATCGATAGATCATTGTACAATAGTAATAAATGCCTCTTCGTATGTGATATCACTAATAAATGTATTATTTAAAAGTAGAATTGAGGTATTTGGACAGCTTATTACTTATTAGTCAGCGTATCAGGTAACAAAGGCACATTGTGCGGGAATCATATTCCCTGTTTTATTATCATACGCTACTCGTAGTAATGAATTCATTACGAAGCCTTTAAAACAAAGGAAGCTCTTAAATGAGTATATAATCTTAAATTATGACTTATTCGCAATCTATTTAAAGTATCACGTGTTGCAATTGCATTAGCTAACGGCCCTAATCATTAGTATAATTAATGTACAATTAAGTAATGAACCACCTAGTAGATGTTATTATTGTATTGTTTTTAATCTACGAATTAATAGAACAAGGCAGTTTATCATGGAAACGCGTGACGCGTACATATAAACCTCAGATAAGCATAATAGAAAAGAATATATATTGAACATCCTAGGAATTAAACATCCTAGGATTTAAGTGGAATGCATAATATTGCGATAGAAGAATTTATATAATATCTCTTTTATAGTATAGTTTAGTATACAACCGATGAATATTAATTATTACACATTATAGCGTTTGGTTCAAATCCTTGGGAAACAGTCGGGTCATACCATTATTCAGTCTTTTAAAGCCCTTAGATCTTTGCTATGAGAAATACAATAAACTCGGAGTCACGTAGTTCCTCTTGGAATCATTCATGAAGGGTTCATTTTTTATCTGAAATAAGTTAAGTTTCTCGTAGAAATGAAGTTTCATGAAACATTTAAAATCCAAATACGAATACTTTATCGAAATATTTTACAACATGATATACTTAGTTTTTGAATTATGTTTAGTTTCATACCAGCAACAAGTAATAAAACACCCTATTACAATGGTGTTGTATGCATTGGGACAGTTAGGTTACATATACGTCATACGTTGGAATCATTTATGACTGTATTGGAAATTGATTACAAATGTATTTATTTATACTATTTTATCGTTAATACTATGGTTACCTATAAGACGTGCTTACTGTACTTGAAAATACGAATTTCTTGTAGTATATTTTACAAATATTTCGAACTGTGTTAGCTGTGAACCAATGTAAACGTATTCACTATCGCACAGTTCAATCCCATGCAGGACATGTTGTACTATTATAGAAACTTAATTTTTCCTTATGTGGAAATTGAGCTTCATGTTCAAACATCAAGTCTAAATTTTCAGTTTGTTTGTGGTAGTGTAAACAGGCAGACAGAAAAAACATCTCTCCAGCTCTTCACGTGATTTATGTAAGTCTATCCAACTACTGACAACAATCGTTACGGCAGGAAACTGGATGGTGGCAAAACTGAAAATAGGAGTGGCCTAATTAGCCCAGTGACCAATAAACAATCTGCTGTTCTTAATATTTGTTGTTTTTGTTATAGTTTGTTTTGTATGCTGTGTAATAAATATAAAAAATATGTTTTAAATGCCTATCAATGCTTTATTCTGGACAATATGCATAAAAAATTTTATTTTCAATTAGATGAGTTTAGATGATTACAAAGATGAGTTACATACATCGAAAAAAGTATTACTTCGTATCTTTGTAGCAGCTAAAGCCCGTACACGATACTTTATTATTTTTACGTTCTTTACCAGATTTTTTACACTTAATATTAAACTGTCAGCTGTTTACGCCGATGACATTGAAGTATAAGCAAAGGAAGTCTCTTACAACAAAGAAAGTTATTATTCTAATACATTAGTAAGAAATATGTGTTCTAAATAAAACACATTCATCAGTGCCTAATCGTTATCCACAACCTTTTCATATTATACAGATCACACCGGATTTTCCAGTAAGTTTGAAATAAAATACAAAGTATGGGAAAGTGGTCTGCCATAGTTGGTAAACCTGTAGAGACTGACATTGGACATTCACATGTCAAACCTCATTATTGCTTTTTTCTCTTTAAAATCTCTGAAATCAAAGAGACATATTGTATAATGCCGAAATAAATGTGCAAAGTGTATCAGTAGGTTCTTTTGTAATGCAATTAAATTCTTAGTCATTAATTTGCTATGGAAAGGTTACCAATTAGTAGCTATCATGTTTAGTCAATATTGTTTAAGGGACATTGAGGATCAAGGTCAACGTTGACAAATGTGAAGCCATACACTTCACAAGGACAAGGAGACAAGCGGACGTCCGTCACCTATCACTCAACGGCGACGACACATACCGTGGAAGACTTCAGTCAAGTGCCTGGGGGTACTTCTGGACTCCAAGCTGACCTTCACACCCCACGTCAAGAGGATCTTTGGCCAAGCGAGGAAGGGCTTCGGCAGCATCGGCCCCCTGCTCAACTCCACGAAGCTACCGACCAGGGACGAAGGTCCTGCTCTACACGGCTCTGATACGACCAGTGCTCAGATATGTGGCCCCAGCATGGTACCACCTCGCCTGCAAGACCGCAAGGAGGCAGTTCCTCGCTGTCCAGAGCGTGTGTCTCCGGCGGGCCACTGGGTCGCCATGTTTCGTGAGGAACACCGTAGTCAGGGCTTCTTCCAACGTCCCTACCATCAGGAGCTTCGTAGAAGGCCTGACATCGAGCCTTGAGGAAGCTGCAGAGTCCTCACCGTGGGATCATATCCGTGAGCTTCGCGCCCAGGAGGTCCCCCAACTGCGTCTTCCCATGGATGACTGATGACATCGACTACAACTTCGACTGCACCACGACACTTCACCCCACTGACAGGTAGCGAAAGCTACTTGGGCTTTGACCCTGGAGACACAAGGCAAAAGCCTAACCGGCAGAGGCCTTGAAAGATGTGGGGGATCCACCCCCCCACAGTCACAGCGACTTGGACTAGATGCAAGATATTTGTGAAATGGGACTTGCTAAATTCTGATTCGATTCTTTCTGTACACTTTGGGTACAGACAGAATTAAAAATGAGCCCAAAACACAAACTATTCTTATATTTACCTAAAGTTTACAAACAAATTTCATGGTTTAAATAATCTTCACGAAAAGAGAAAACCACGAAATTAAAACATATAAAATTATTAAAATACAATTTACGCCATTACCCATTATATATAGACTGTTCCGATGTTTTTTGCTGTAATTCATACTAGCTATAACTGAGATGTAAACTACTTTTTGCAACGAGAGATATTTTGAAGAACAATTTAGAATTATAAATTATAAAGTAAACTCATCTATGTTAGGCCTGGTCCTGGCCATCGCATCTTATTCTAGCTGTTTCACTTACGTGCTGTGTAATTGAATTAATTATGAAAAACAAGCTATTGAAAAGTATAAAAACGTGTCAATAAATCACCTGTCCCTTGATATTTCCATCGACATTAAATATTTTTTGTATGTACGTTTCACGTTGTACAAATTTCCGTTTTTTGTTGCTAAATCTTATCTTAGCAACATTTTTCTTCACGGCATCACTAGTAGTAATATTAAACCGATTATTCTTATGTCATTACCTACCTATACAGACAATCATTTGTTTTAAAATATAATTTAAATATTATTTCTATCATAAGTTATGGTTTTATATGGTAATAGATCTCAAGTGCTTATAATATGTTTTAGTTCCTTAGAAACATATATACACGGTCTCCTCTTGTACGCTTTGGGTACAGAGTGATTAAAGTAGCTCAAAACACATGTTTAGAAAGTTCTACACAAGACGAACAAATGGAATTTGTTAATCACTATAATTACCGTACTAAATAATCAACCAAGAAGCGATCCTCAATGAGTATAATAAGAACATAATTATGTATATAAAATTACGATATTTATACTTTATGATTTAGTTATCATTACATTTGACCGGTTCCAGTGTTTTATGCTGTGATTAATAGTCGCTAAATATATTATATAAACTGCTTTAAATAACGAGAGAGTGAGATTTCATATTTTGATTTCTAAGTCATACAAGTAAGTAACTCATCCTATAGGTCCTGCTCCTGGGCATCGCATCGTTTTCCTCGTGGTCCCTTTCTGACTTACTGCGAGGTAAAAAAAGAAAACTGAATTATTCAACAAAATAAAAAAAATCTCAAAATCTTCCTTATAGTTTCTATGGAAATCTAGAATTTTAATAAACTACTGTTTGTTATGTTCCAGTTGTTTAATTTATTGTTATTATACGTTTATATTTTAACGGTACGTGATCTCTATTAAACTGAATATTTTTAGATCAGATTTTATCGCTTTTACAAATTCTTATTATCGGTTTATAAATACGTATATACTGTGCAGACAAACGTTGAATAAAATATAATTTTAAAGATTTGTTGTCCATATTAGGTTATAATGTGTAGTATAAAATATCCAGGGAACGGGTTCGTATGTCTTTTAAGCTCTTATTAATGTACATATAAAAACCTACGTATATTTCTTAAATATGCTTTGACATAATTTAATTTCGTATTTAATAATACAGACCAATATTCAATTTCCTTACAAAACTAATACTCTTACAAATCTTATTTACTATCTAAGTCCCTAATTTTCTTATATACACGCTTAACTCAAAAATATTGAAAAATGTTACTTTATATAATATTTTGTATTAACTTAATACTCAATATTTGTAGAGTTCAACAAAACGAGAAAGTGTGAATCTCAGACTTACAATAAAAGAAGCTTAACATTTGCCTAATTTAATTGATAGGTCAACATTTTCTTTTAGCATTTATGTTGTTAATAAGTTATTAACATAATTAGAAAAACAATAAACAAGCCGAGTTTACTTAGCTACTTATTACTTTAAACACTAATTTTTTTTCTTTTCTATGGACGAGGACTTAGACCTCATAGTAAATATTTGCTGCTGTAGTAACCGAAAAAGTAATAATAGCAATTTCATGACTTTTAAGTTTGTTTATACCATAAAAAGTTGTGTTATAATAATTGTTAAATATTGATTACTGAATATGCTAAAATTATAATGGCAAAAATTGTTTTATAGTAGTATTGTACATTATACTATTTAAATAAACACGATGTTTATCGGTTTGTATTAAAAAAATATGGTATGATTTTCAAATATTATATATTATTTTCACGAATCTCGGATAGTATGAGGTTTTTTAGTGGTAAATATTAATTTATATTTATTTTAAAGTAAAGTTACATTAACCTCTTCACCTTTTCCCAAGCAATAAAAACGATAGTAAATACAAACAATCTGTTACCAAAAATATATAAAAATTAATATTTTATTTTGAAGAAACTGTTAACATTTCTCATTAGATGGCTTATTAAATAGTTCGTCATCTTGATTGAATATCAATGGATATGTCGCTTGCGATATGAAATGGTTTAAAAAAAAAACAACAAAACAACAAAACATAACAATTAATTTTTAAGACGATGTGTGTTTGTGATGGTAACTATATTATTTGGACAGAGCACATGTTTGTGTTAGAACCCCTATTTGTATAATTTAAAAATTGTATGTAAAATAATAACATTTTACCTTGAGTTTTAACTGGTACTAATCTATATATAAATTAATATACACAAAAGTTCTTTTCCAATATTACGGCTCAAAGGTCATACACAGACGGTTGCAAAACCGCTAAATGCAATTACGGTGTGAACCAATAGGATATTATTCATCCGGTTATACTCGGAATTGACACATATTCGCACAAACCACTAATTATAAACCACTCTTGTCATGTAGGGGTCTGATTGTTATTATTTATTTGCCGTCATTATATCACCAAAATTGGGTATGCTTCGGCGAGTGCTATACAGCGTGTAAAAACCATAAGTAAGGGTATATAGCAAAAGATCAATGCATAAAAATTAAAAAAATTTAAGAATGATAAATTAAAAAGTTTGTCCAGGCACTTAACAAGAGATCTAGAAAATAGTCTACCAATTATAAATTATCTAAGGTTTGATTAATATTATTTGTTCAATACCAGAATAAGCTGCTCGGAAAATTATGTCTGCAGAATCAGGTAGGCTCTATGTTTATTATTATTATTTAAGTAAGACATTAGTTTCAGACGTAGATCACATTTACTGTGAGACCTAAATGAATAACTAGTTAGCAAATTAAGAGATATGGTTTATCATTTAACCAACAAAAATTGCGTAGTTTAAAATTTTGTTTAATAAAATTAATAAAACTTTGTTGTAAACATATTGTGACGTGTATACATGTTACTTTTATTAAAGGACACAACATGGACCGTATTGTAGATCATCCGACTGTTCGCTTGTACCATGAAGGATCCTAGAGTCTGGAATCTTGGAATACAGGTTTCCCTAGTTTAAGAAAAAAAAGGTTGGGGTCAAAAGGGCAAAGGTAATTTTGTTTCTCTGTGTGTCTATCCCTACATGTGCGATTACTCTTAATAGCAAGATCCTGGAGACTTGAAACTGGTTACATAGGCTGTGAGTTTCTACAGACCAGGACTTTTGAAGTTGTGAATTCTCATAAATACTTACTCTTAATAAATAAGCTAGGTCTCAAAGGCCACTTGATGATCTCAAAGGTTTAGGTTTAACAGATAATTGAGTCTACTAAAGTCAAGTTTGTTCCAAAAAGTGAAATTTAAAGAGGAGAAAGGTAGATGTTCTAGCCATGCAAGAGGAAGATAATCCTATAGAACAACAATACCGTAAAATTCACTGTATTAAACACCATAAACAATTAGCTATAGATAATAATAACAGGTGAAATGAAATTAAGAGATGAAATATTACTCAGGAGAACTCGGACGGGCAAGTAATCAAGCGCGGAGAGCTGATGGCTTAATTTCTGTGAAAAAACTGTGCAGTTATGATAACTATTAGCTATTTATCTTAGTTTTCTGATGTTTCAGAGGTTATATTTTATAACTTAGAAAATATCCGCGCGATGTTTTATTTAAATCTAGAAGTCTTAATGTTACACTTGATCAGCAATATTATAGTTTAATTTAATAAATTAATGAAACTGTAGTCTTCCCTCTGTTAACG
Source organism: Homalodisca vitripennis (assembly GCF_021130785.1). Classification (NCBI taxonomy): domain Eukaryota; kingdom Metazoa; phylum Arthropoda; class Insecta; order Hemiptera; family Cicadellidae; genus Homalodisca; species Homalodisca vitripennis. The sequence goes on from NW_025779989.1 coordinate 9,366, forward strand.
CTAGTAATGTCATTATAATTAATGGTTTGGCTGAGCTTTAGCACAGCTTATAAATTGTGGGGCTGGATAAACTTTCCGTCTAACTGTTTTTCTGTATAATTGTCCTGACGGTATCTCAACTACTTTGAGTTGGATGGTGTTGGATAGGATTTGCCTGAGCGTCATTGAATTTTCTTACATTTGTTTTTTCGGTTTAAATTATGGTACGTGAAAAATAAGAGTAAGTTAATTAGTAACAAACTAAATCTTTTCATTTAAGATTTAAAAATGTGACTTTAGTTTATATGAACAATAAAAAGAGTGTGAGTTTAATGTTAAAACTCTGTGAAAAGATTTAATTTAAGTGCACTATTGCATTGTAGTAACCTCCAGAACTCTCAGTGACTTCATTATTTGAAGATTTATATGAAATGTACTTAATGAACATAAATAGGAATGCATACGAGTAAATGTTGCAAGATATCTCTGTTGACTAAAACTTTGGCCTCACATTTCATTTCTACATACACGTGACTGTGTCCTATAATAGTGTATGTCCAACTATGGAACGTGGCCGAGTGTTATTGAAGGCTAAGGCTCAGTAGGCTGACACTGTTTCTCTTATGCCGGTCGGTGGGGGGAGGGGTGGTGGGATGTATAAAAAGTCTTTAAACTTTTCAGTTCTGCTTGTATAACGGCAGGATATTTCCAAAATGAAATCAACTATAGATTTATATATTTTCATGCAGATTCAACGAAGCCTGTTATGCGACATGCGGTGTGTCGGACTCCTACCTTTTATTATTATTTTTAATTTTTCATTAATAATAGTAATCAAAACTACATATATTGATCTCTTATTTAAGAAGACAAATAATCCAACTCGAAGACTAAAAACTAGACTACAGTGAAAAACAGTGTATTACAATAACACAACAAGACGTGCAGTCGTAAGAAATAACATAATAGATGTTCCTTTAATAACTTGGTAAATGTCTGAAAAATTTGTTCTTTGAGGGGAAAACTGATATTTTATTACTTGTGTAATCCTCACCCTTAATAATGCACTAAAAACCCCACCAATATTGAATGATAACAATTTTAAGCAGTTTTGACTCAATTTTTATCAAGTACATATTTTTTTGCTAGTTAATATTATATCCTCCAAATAGCACTGTAAATACCTCTGAAGACATCATATTATTAGTTATATACCAGTTACACTAAAATGTAAAGTCCCAAAAATATACAGGTGTCAATTCTATGCTTCAAAGAACTTATTCTCTTTTGTTTATCTTACTCTTATAATATATAATAAGCAAGGTATGACGGTATAAAAACATTTTTAGGATTGTGTGGAATGTACAATAATAACCCACATAACATATAGTATAATAATACTCTAGGGGATAACAGAAAATGTTTTAGTTTGCCATTAGAAAAATACAAACTTCTCATCTAAAGGATTACCACTGCAAATTGTCTTTTAGAAATCGCAATTTATTAAATGGTTTATTATTCTCTTTCTTATCAATAATCGCTTTTATAAATTTAAATTTTTATTTCTGAATAAGTTACTGCACTTCTTAAAAACTTTCTGCTTTGCAATTGTTTAAACAATACTTATGAATTTATATTAATTAAAAAATACAACCTATTTAAACTATCTACAACAAGAATGCTAAAATAGAAGAGACCTGTATAATGTATCCGGCTCCCAGAATAAGTCACAGATACCGCATTTCTTTAGGCACCGAATATGTTTGTTTAAGCGCCTTTATATCAATAAGTATAATTTGCTTTTAATAGTTCATAAGGATTTAACCGTGTGACCGTTCTTACTCAAAGCGCTTTGGAGTTTAACTTTTGATACACATCTTTTGATAAATTGTATTAAAAGCCCGATTAATTACCTGTAATTTAAAATGTTACATAGAACCTTTCTGGAACTTGGCCAAAATTTTAATTGAATTCAGAAATATCCAAAACCTTATTTGCTCAAATTTCATCTTTAAAATTAGTATTTGAATACTATGAAACCAAACAAGGCTTATTGAATGACTAAAATAAAAAGATTCTACAGCACTTGAGTTGATATTTATTATTATCTGAAATCAATGTAGCTCATGATTTACCAATATCCAATAATGTCACACATTCCAAAGGTTCTATCAAAGGCTGGAATGTGTCGAAATCGATTTTTCTTTATTACGACCACCACATCAACTCCCTTGATGACATGAAAGTGTGTGCTTGCCGTTAACTTTGTACTTTGTGATGGTATAATAATTGTGTAGACAGGATTCAGCACCCTCGCTGACAAACAACTAAGTAATAATATATATATATATATATATATATATATATATATATATATATATATATATATATATATATATATATATAGTTCTACAAGAATTATGAAACATCCTTGATTACGAATGGTTGTTTTAAGGTTCGAACTAAGTTACAAATAGTCTACGTACCTCTTGCCTATTGTATGCCAATAATTTATTTCTAATTGCCTTACAATAACACCTGAATATTTTTGCGTGAAAAATATCTCATTGGTACAAAATTTTAAATTGTTACAGCAGCAACACATATTCACCATATAACTTTGACCGGAGTTTAAGCAGTTGACCAAAAGGGTTTTAAAATTGTATTATAGCCGATTAATTACCTGTAATTAAAAATGTTACATAGAACCTTCTGGAACTCGGCCAAAATTTAATTGAATCAGAAATATCCACTAGTTGGTATTGAACACACATTACATGATCAATAATAAACTAATTACAATGATTAAGGCTGTAAATATTATGATCTTATGATGGATAAATATGAAGAAGGTTGCTTGATTGAAAGATCTGCTGCTTAAAGAAAAGTTTAACAACTACTTAAAACAATCCTTTGATCTAATTCTAATAGTCGGTATAGTTAGCAGTTTTGCACAGTCAATATTAATTCTGTCTTGATAAACCAGATATATAGTTTTAAAATGCCACTCTCATAATTGTATTTAGTTCCAGGCACTGTATATAATCCACCGTGCGTAAGTTGTAGACGGGACAATTTTATAGCATTAACCTGCATGACCCTAGCAATGTAAAAATACAATTTGCCATAATTATTGTTTTTGCAGTATAATAACAAGATGAATGGTAGTATTGTATTAACGTATCAAGTTTCATGATGTTGGACCGTGAAAATTTTAAAGCTTAATAAATGCTGTTATATGAAAAAAAATAATAGGTTCCAAATGTGATCATATTTATCAGCAGACAGAAGAACAATAAATGTAGAAGTTAGAACTCTAGCAAGTTGCATGATTTTTTCACTGGCTTAGATACGGAGCTGTGGAGATTTAATACTCTTCAGCACTAGCTTGAATAACTTTGAAGTTTAATAATTATATAATATTTGTTTTATTCCTGCCTTCTGTGATTTCGTCGTTGTAATACCGCAAATAAATAAAAACAAATATCTCGAATGCTTCCAAAGGAAGTAGATTGTTAATCGCTGACACGCTGCATGATTCTCAATGCACTCAAGATTGGAGAGCCACAGTAACTAATCGAGAGGTTCTTGTACCGTGGGGAGGTTTCTGAACGAAACCCAGCCAGGACGGGAAGCTTTACTTCCCTAGTCTGAGGCTGGAATTCGGGACTTCGCGTATACCGTCCCCCAAGTGTTTAATGGTCTTAATGAACACTTGAAGAATGTATATTGTGCTAGTTTTATATCTAAGCCTAGGAAATTACTAAGTGCAACATTTTCTAAATACGACTAGCCTAATACAATATGTATTATTGTAATGTGTATATACATGTGTACGTGTTTTAACTGTTATTTTAGAGCTATATCTAGATTAGACAAGAGAAGATTTGAAAACCAAAGATGTATCTGGATTGAATAAAAGGCATTGTTATGATTTTAAATATTTAAAAGGTATATGGGGTTAAACCTCTGGAGTTTTTTTTAGTAAATGCATTAATGTAAAAACTTAAGTTCTTTTGTAATGCTATAACTAATTGGTTACTTAGTCAAACTGAACAGATAGATATCATACACAACAAATTAGTCTAAAATATTATTAACTGAATTGTTTCCTTTTTTCAATTACAAACTAAAATACATCCCCTTTATAAACAATTATTTTATTTTATAGTATTTCTTTTTTAATTAGTAACCAATATAACAAAACATTTTGTAGAATCTGAATATTATTTCCATTAGTCTAAAATGTCAAGATAATATTGTAATTATATAAATTATATTTTTAAACAGATTATTTAAAGGCTTCAATATATTAGTCTTCTTTCATGTATATTTAAACATTGTATGTAAAAATAAGATTGAGTAGAGTTTAAATTGATTATGTTGTGTTCTTATCAAATTTAATGTATTTTTCTTTCAAGGATAATTTTAGTTAAATGTAATGAGAAACTTTCAATATAACGCAGTGATCTGCACATAAAGTCGTTTTCAGAGAAAACCGGACTGTTATCAGACCTTTCCTGGTCTATTGTTTAGTTTTATCTAACCACGCAACTTGTTAATTTGGTTACATTATATTCCTTAATAATCTTGTATTGGAAAGTCTATATTTTTTCGGAATATATATCATTATCTCTTATATCTCACTTTCTTACAAATTTCTGTCACTGCACCAGTTCATCAGAGAGTGTAGTATACTGTAAGTGTGAAGTTTTTAACTTTATCATAATAAATTAGTATAGTTCAAATTACAGGAAACGTTACGGATGGATGTAAAATCGATCAAAGTTTGGTAATGAGACATTGCAATCGGTTTAGGTTTTCATGGTTTAGTATAAATCCATATTTACTAGTCCAGTCCAGCACATAGTTGATAGACCCGGAACTCAATAACCACGTTAATCATTGACTCACAATATGTAATAAAGGCAAAAATTTAAATTCTCTAGGGATTTTTAAATTTTTTAGTACTTTTATTTTATTTACAGTGTTAAAAAGTGAGTACTAATCTTTCTGGTAATAGTTTAATCAACAGGTTGCCCAGTAGATTTAGAAGTTACAAGCATAGAGATGCATTATTCTCGACAAACACTCATTCTATTTAGTTATGAAAAAGAAGTTTAAATATTATTAGTTACAGTGAGAATGTTAAATATTTAAAGTTGACAATGCAGTATGATTCTTCATCTTTTTTACTTATTACTTCAATTCAATATTTTGTGTCTATTCTACAAAGGAAGAGAGCTCTAGTGTAGGTTTTATTAACCAACCGAATGAATAGATATGTAGAGACTCTGTTTTCTTACAAAACTTTATAACACTGTATCTAAAGTTATTGAGTTTTAACAATTTAACATGAATTAGTAAGGCAATACTAATTTAGCACATATTATTTATAAATAATTTTGAATATTTAGCCTTCTAAAACGCTAAAAATATTGCTTTAAACAATTAGTGAGGATATACTTCTCACAAACAGCTGTATATGTTTTATCAACTACCTAAAAGAGTTACACAATAAACTTTGATTTGTCTACGAAAAATATAATTGATCACTTATTCTCCCTGGACTCTTTTGTTACAGAGAGGATTAATAACATCTTAATTACTTCACAATACAAAGATAAGAAGGAAATTCGTTAAAATTACAATTCTTACAAAATTCTATTAAATAATCAACGAATACAAAACTACTCTTTATGAACTATTATAGTATTTGTGTTAAGTTAAATAGTCATTAAAGAAATGATATACAATTTTTTGGTTAGGAAGGAATAGTCAGAGGGGGAATAGTGATGTCTTAATGTTAAAACTACTCAGCCATGTTAGTCCTGGTCCTGGTCATGCTTCTGGCCATCGTATCTTGTTACTTGTAGTACTTCTCTGAGTTATATGACTGTTAAAAAAGTTTCGGTTGCTAAAATTAATATTTTACTTTGATACCATTGTACCTATATGTTTGGGTGTGATAAAACAAAGTTTTACCTACTGAGATAGAGATAAACTTGCATACGCACTTAACAATGATGAAAAATCAAAGTTTGAAGATATATGTAGTACAAAATTTGGGACTAAAAAATGCACGTAAAAAGCCTATTGTTCTTTAAAACCAAAAAGACTCGCTAAAAAGAGATTACATTTGTACTAGTATTAAGGCAGTAATTATTAATGTTTAAACAAGCGGAGTTTACTTCAGCAGGCAAAAGATTGTATGATCCCTTTACATACATGGGTTTTCCTTTCTGAAATGGGGAAATACTCTTACTAGCAAACAAATTGTATGTAACAATGTGAAAAAGATATAGAAGCACTGTAAGGGCTCTGCACGTGCATGTAATTTCTGCTCGAATGACGTAAATACTTTCCCCATTATAATGGTATTTACGTTATTATTATGGACTGCGCAAAGCAGAGCCCTGGCCGATTTTGATGTATGGTAATGGTCTCACTGGGCGAACGCAAGGGCAGCCTCTTTTATTAGCACTGGTTCCTCCTCTTCTTTCCATTACGGTGATAGTTAATGTACAACGTACAGTATATAAAACACACACACAGTCACACCCTGATATTCGCAACGAACAGCAAAAACACCGAACACAGACAACAAATTCAGCAGTAAACTCGAAGTCCTCACTCTAGTAGCACTTGAGAACTGCGCAGAGAAGCGGTCGCCGCGGTGCGATGTGGCAATAGTGCCTGTTGCTATGGCAACCGCGTCAGACGCTCCTCGCTCCTATTGGTCACGTAGCCAACCAGGCAGTTCTCCCTTTCACTCCAACTTCAGAACGCCCCTGCACGCCGATACGGAAGTTGTATCTATTCGACTATAGAAGATACAATTTTGAGCAAACTGAGTAGAAGAACATGTTTTATAACATTTAAGATTTTTGCAGACTTTCACAAACAACTAGAGGATATGTTTATTTTAGAAACTTATGTATAGGCTAAGAAGCATTTAAACTATTTTAACAGTCGTCTCGATAATCCTAAAAATTACCAGAATAATAAAATCTTAACAATCTGTAAATTTTAACATTTTAAACATCTGTAAATACAGTATCTGGCAGAGATTGTAAGTATAACATTTAAATGTATGTGTTCTCATGGACATGTACATGAGATTACACATTATATCATATAATCCTGTGTTACAGCAACTCATAAATGCATGAGTATGACAGAATAACATATATCGTAATATTTGTAATATACTATTGAAGAAAAGTAAACTCAAAATCAGATTCCGATTGAAAGTTAATCAATTTGTAGGTTAAGGATTCAACAATGAAAATAAATCGTAGTTCAGCGTTTCAGTATGCGTATATTTTTTCTTTTTGTATTGAAAGGATAAGCCAATATGCTTTTAGGCCTTATTCTGCCCGTCCTCATAGGCCACTGGCCTGTGTGAGCACCATATCAAACAGAATAAGAGGAAGAGTCGATACAGTACAAGGTATTTGGTACTGAAAAGAAGTGCAACGGTCACAGGCAGGATTCGAACCTGCGCTATCTCTAACGTAGACTGAAAGTACAACGTCTATGTGTAAGCTTAAATGAAAGATTATACTACTCTATTTAAAAAAAAACTCCGTTTAGAAGTTATGTTATAATTTTCAGCCCATATTTAGTGTACGATTTAATTTGCAAGACCAGCATTAAAATATTATATTTCACCTATATTTTATACAGAACGCATTGATTAGTTTACATTACTATTTGTAAATAGTATGAGTTGTTTAAATTATTATATTTTTTTAATTGATTTATGACAACAAACTTTACTTTTCACGGAAACGTAGCTAGGCAATGATCTACTGTAGTCACAAAAACCAAAACCTAAACCTAAACCTAAACCTAAACCATGCTACTTTACTTATGATTTAAAATATGCTGTGCAATATTCTCCAGAACGTTTTATTATATTTTACCATGAAACGGTTATTAGACAAAAAATTATTATTCATAGTAAAAATTTAAAATTTCAATATGAATATGTAATATAATAAATTGTTTATATCACTTTATAACTTCCTTTTCGTTTCTCTTGTGAAATGGATGGGTGCTCTGGTTGTAATCTCAGCAACTAATTGAATAAATTAAAACATACAGACCATATTTATCTTCAAATCTGCACAATACAGTTTTCATAATTGTTTCATTAGACTTTAAAGAACTAATCGTAATTAAGTGTCGAACTTTAATCCTAAGTGAAACAGCATTAAATAATTTCACATTTTTTACATATTAACTCTATTATAAAATCTCAGAAAGATGAATATTATACACCTTTAATAAAATAATTCTCTAATTCATTTTTATAATTTTTATCTCATATTTATGAAGGGATCTTAAATGTTTTAATGTTTTAGAAAAAAATCCTAAAACTAATTATTTCTGTACATTTAAAGTACTAAAGGATTAACAACCCAAAGTTACAAGTATTTTTTTTCTTTTTGTACACAAAGCATACTAACGTTAATATTTGATTATGATAATCTTAACGAAATAAATAAATAAATTCTAAAATCCTTAAAAGATTAAAATTCTGTTAAAATTTTAAATGCGTATACTTCAATTAAACAGTTTTACTGTTGTTTACTGTGATTAATAATCTCTAAAACTTGCATGTAAACTGCTTTAGGTAAGAAGAAAACTAGAGCCAAAACTATGATTTAAAAGTAATCAAAGTAACTCATCTATAAGTCCTTGTCTTGATCCTGGTCTTTGGCTTCGTACTCCTGGTGAAGATTTCCTGACGTCCTGCATGTTGAACGACTCTGAACGTTAAACTGAACTATAACAAATGTCCTTGCCCTTATCAAGCTTTGTCATTGCACCTGTCCCTGGACTTGCTTTTCCAACCCAACGTAGTATGAGGTAAAAGAATTAAGTAAACTACACTTTTGAAATTATCGAACACTTTCAAATAATTGTAATTTGCTGTTTCCATGGATATTAATATATAATCTGGTGTCTATGTTTCACCTGTTTCTTACTTTCTGGATACCTTCACTTGCGTTACGACTACTACTATGATTACTGTGAAAGTATTCTGCGCTATGGTATAGCGTTTTGGGGTAATCCATCTTTTTTAGACAGGCTTTTAAGATCCCAGAAGTCTGTTCTGAGAATAATTTTTAACCTCCGACTCTTGCAAAGAATATTTTAAAAATTTCAATATCTTTACAGCGCATTCATTACGAGTTCTTCATTCTTACTTATAAAAATTCTTGATAAAATTCCTAAAACAACAGACTTCCATTATTTCAATACAAGAAATAAAACTAAACTATGCTTTCCACAGCACAGAACGGCCAAGTTTGGGAAAAGAGTCCGTTTTATTTTGGTATTCGGGCTGTTCAATAGGTTACCGGAACAAATAAGAGCAGAAAACCTCCCTTTCTGGGTTTAAGAGATCGCCAAGAAACCTCCTAAGAGTTCAGTGTTTTATTCTCTTAAGTAGTTCCTTGAGTTTAATTTTTTGACATCCTTTCAATTTTTAATTAGAAAGTTAAGGTATCTCATTCTTGCTTGTTTTTAATTGATTATACATTACTCCATTATATTACTTGACAAAACACAATATTTTGTATACTTTTTGTAAAATTGTACAAATCAATTATTTAAATACAAAATTGAATTGGAATTGATTACACCGATTCTTGTTATCAGATTACCGTTACACACAATATACTAGAGACGCAAACATCTGCCATTGCCTGCCTTACAGTATCGTGATAAATTATCATAATTTAGATACAAATTCCAGGCACACTATTCGATATGTCATGGCATTGCTTAATAGTATATCTGTTTTCGCTATGTTTTCTAATTCCAGTAGTCTACATTTCAGTGCATTTAAAATTAATTAAATTCTAAAGTTATTTTATGCGCACAAGTTACTAAATTGAAAAGTTTATAAATAAACAATCAATTATTTGAAAATGGGTTAGTGGTTAAGAATTCAATATCATTTCATTTAGTTTTCAAACAGTTTGTTTGTAATTAATTTTTTACTCATGTACAACACTGATAAAATGTAGTCTGTAACTGTTATCATAACAAATCTGAAATGTTCTAACCTTTACAGGAACACTTGTATTGCAATTGCATGCAATTGTTACTTTTTCAGTGAAATTTGGTAAGGGAGATATATTTCAAAAATATGAAATATTTATAAATGAATGACAGTGCATCCTTTACTTGATGATGTTTTCGTTTTACAATTTGACGAAAATTTTACAAATGTTGGTTTCAATAAGAGTATTGGTGTAATAGTCTTGAATATACACACTAATTTTGCTACAGAATATTCTGACAAATGAGAATATGACTGCTGTAAGAAAAGAATCTTATTTCTGAAAAATTCCCTCTAGTAAACTTTAATAAACTTACATTAAAATAAATTCACTGATGTTATTTCCCAATAAAAATTTAATATTAAATGCTTAACAATATGCCGGTACACTCCATATTATTTTATGTTTAATTACATAAATATTTATAAAGGCACTCGACACTATCATAAATTATAGGATTGTGTATAGATGCAGTTGTTATTATTTCTCATACTTGATTTTAAACCAAAGAACGTAACATAAGTAACATGCCAACTCAGAGCCAGGAACCCCACTGAGTCTATTACCTTCCCACTGTGTCTCCATCTAACTCTCTCTGTCTGAAACAGTACTTCTGATCACAAAGTTTCTTCTACGTTTTTACACATTTTTAAGAGAGTCCATTGTCAAAACGAACTGTTTATCTTACTTTAAATTTAACGTTATCAACATTTATAAACATCTGGTAGGCTAACAGTAAGAAAATATAAATAAATCTTTAAATGTATTAAATACAATTTTGATTATATAATTGTAATGAAATCAAAAATTACTGCCAATATGTATATATACTCTCTAATATATAATATTATATATATTATATATATTTAATTTATATATTTAACAATATGTTAAAACCTACAAATGTTTTACGAAACTTGATTTTCTCCCAATTTTACTCCTACTTTGTGTCATACTTATTTATATATTAAATATTGTGATAAATATTGTTGGCATATGTATAACGGTGATTGTAGTGCGGTAGTGTTTTTTGAAGTAGAGAAGACAAAATGAAAGAGACCCTGCCTTCGCATTTAAGTATTATACCTTTTATATGGCAATTTATTGTGTATTTACTAACAGAAAATTATAGTCTTCATATAATGATAGTGTAGGATTACGCAGATTATAGCGTAATATAAAAAACAAATTTAACCTACCGCATTGGATGATTTTAAATGAACATCACAGTAATGTAAACCGGACACTCGATAAAATTTACTCTTTGTCACCTGCTTTGTAAGAGGAGCAGTTGAGTCGTTTCAATGTTTTCTAAAACGTTATCCTTTATCTTTCTTTATCAGCCTTATAAACTGATGTCCTCAAAATTAAAGTTTTCAAAATATAACCAGTAAAATTTATTTCCTAAAATTTAATTTTAGCTTTGGGTTTTATATTGCAATTGCCTGGACTAAAAATACTAGGTGTGATGATAATAATCATATTATATTTTCCAAGAACGTGCTTACAACAATATCTTGTTTACTCTGGCTAAGAAATAAGAAGACTAAAATTATTCGAGGGCTAGACAAATGTCATTTCTGACTGTCTAAGTTCTCCAAAAAAATATATTGAGAACAACGAAACCCATGACCTGACATTTTCATGAAACTAATTTCTATAAAGGTAATATCGAGTTCAATTATAGTGCAGTCACTCAAGAGAGAGTTTGCTCACCAGTTCGGCTAAAATTGTTGCATTGGTGGTAGCCATAATGAAAACGAGAGAATTGTTAAATAGATAAATATTCAAATAAATTTAGTACAACAAAATGATTTCTAATGTTTGCAAAGATAATTTTAAGAAACAACATGTGGATAATTTAAGATTTAAAAACTTTTAACATGTGAATAAACATCAAAAGATATTTTAACAGTCTTTATGTAATTTTAAAATTATCATACTAAAACAAACAATGTTATGTAATATCTCAAACGTGTCAAACATCTAGGAAATATATTTTCAGCGAGAAGATCTACGGATCAGAATTTACATGTATATGTCGTATCTTGATATGTACATGACATTTCACAGTATTATATAATCTCGTGTTGCAACAACTCATCTATTTATGCGTATGACAGAATGGACATATCTTGTAATATGTAAAATTCTTATAAACTCAGTTTTATAGATATGTAATACCGTTATTAAATAAGAGTATATAGAATTAAGTTTTTGTAGCCAAATATAAGGGCAATTAAAGTCAAATTCCAATTGCAGTTGTGCAATTTATAGTATTATAACTTATCCGTCCTGATAGGGTATCCGATGAAGTCCCTTACTCGAGGAACTTCGGTGTACGGCAAACTTCTTCAGTAAACCAGATTGACACTGGTTAATAGGCTATGGGATCTGCCCGAACAATCGAGATTGACTCTAGCAGTAAGCTAGGAAACCTGCCTGAACAAAACTCCCCGTCGAGATTGACTATGGGCAGTATACTTGGGGACCTGCCAAAACAAAAACCCCCGTATATGTAACTAAGTTTTCTCTAAATATGTAAATATGACTTATGTGGTCTGGTGTTTGCCGGCCTCCCCGTGACAAGACTTTATACGAGATGCTTGCGTTTAAAATCATTGACAAACTAACGGGCAACAACAGTTTTATCAACAATAAGTTATTAGCAACTTCGGTTTACTTTTCATTTCCTGGCCAAACCTAACCTCGGACTTAAGTTATCACCACCTTGTCTACTAGATTTGCAAATAAATAATTTAATCTTTCTACAAAAATTACATTTATTATTTTTATACAACACATATCATTGGGCTGAGCGTTGAGAACAATTACGATCCGCACGATTCTTGAGACCGGATACAGCTGTGAACATGGCATTTGGAAACCTCATTTCCGAATTAACCAATCACCAAATCCTTCTTATCCCCGAATTAGGAAGCAAGTAACCATACATAAGTTTGGGTGAGTTGTAATATTATATAATCAAATGTACACAAACCGGGGTTGAGGTTTTTTTAGTAAGAAAGTTACCTTTAATTATTAAAATACATTTATTTTGCCAATTATTCAGGAATATAAACTATCCCATTTAAAACTTTGCGTTATCACCATTTTATTACGTTAACAAAAAAACTAATAAAATTTACTTTTTTTTTAAATCTTTACGTAATGAATAAAATAAACAGTCACAATAAAAAAAAATAAAAGTGCTTTACTGGTAACACGGTTTACGCATTCTAATACTAAAAAAACAATTACCACCTTCTGTTTTGATAATGAATTTAAAATTTCTTAAAATTAAGATATGACATCCTCCCAATGTTCTTTAAAATATTTCTATGTTTCTCAATGGACGTATTAGTTAGCGATTATCTATTTGGTTTCTGGAACTTTGTTCTATGCCCAAAGAGGCTGATTTAATGTTTCGTTCTAGAAGTTAGGCGTCTCTCACCTCTTTTATGAGGGACCACAGTAATACATGCCTATTTGTTTAGTAATTTAGCAAGGCGATTTTTACATATTAATATGATATTAGGTGGGTTCTTGATATGTTTAATAAATTTATAGAGTAGTTACTAGTTTCCGATTCAAATATTTTTTAATATTAAAACTAACTATCATATGTTTTATTCTGAGCTGAATAGGAGACAAAGGGCATATCAGGTTGCGGTTTTATATTTTATTTTTTAAAAATGATTTTTTAAAGATAAAGAATTTTATTAAAACTGTACTTCAGTTTTCCGAAAAACCAACAATGTTTATATAACTGCAACATGTGTTACAAAATGAATAAAAAAAATATTATTTTGTACTACGACAAGAAACAATAGCGAAAGATAAATTTAACACTTTAATTGTGTGAGTAGGTTAACTTTAGAAGTCTGGAGATGGATTTCCGTAACAATTACAGACCACCATTTCTCCTCAAATAACCTGTTGCTTGTTTAACATAGTTATTGATTTTTAATTGGAGTGTAAAAACAATATTTATTAAATGTTATTAAGATGTGTCTTTGTATTTCTTTAAGTCAAACCTAGCATTACGGCTTATTCCCAACTAATTTTCAAATATTGCACCTGCCATTAAAACTGCCCTGAGTAATATATCTCAAGACATATTTAAGTAAAACTAATTCTCCATGTAATTTTTAAACTATTCTATCAGATATGTATAAGACGGTTAGGTTATATAGCCAGTCTTAATATGAAGGGATCGGTATTATAGCACAGACGATGTGTTTCTAAATTGATTGGAAAACGTGACCTGATTCTTTCTGTACCAATTAGAGTACTGAAAGGGATTTTAAAAAACATAAATCTCAAGAGTTCTAATTTTGTTAGCTCACCAAAATTATAACAAAAATATTTCGTTGAAGTCAATCTTTACAACTTTCTACTCAGATATATTAAGAACGGCATATTATATGGGTTGGAACGATGTGTTGGAAAATGATTAGTAAACTTGATTATTCCTGTAAATTATAAGGGAAGTTTTTTACTAAAAAGGATTTAAAAACCTTACAAATATTAAAGTTCTTCTTTTTATCTCACCAAAATACTGCACGAGAATAATTCTTTCAAAGTAAATGTTTAACACGTTTTGGTCAGTTATGTATGACAGATAGTATGTAGCGTTGGACGATGTGTTGAAAATGATTGTAAAACCGATACTTTCTGTACACATTACAGTACTGCAAAGAATTTTAAACACATTACAATCTCAAGTTCTTTTTTAGCTTCAACAAAATAATATGCGAAAGTTTATTTGCTTGATCAAGGATAATCTTCCTCATTGTAGAACCCTGTTTATTTTGTATAAACGCGTTATACCTTAAATAGAAACTGATTTCAATGTTATCATTGTACATTGAAAACTTACAGTTAATTATATTAATTTCGTAGGCGTAACGAAAATATACAATTTTTCATTAATTTAATTTAAAACAATCCATTATTTGAAAAAATTAGTGGGGAAGTTGAAGATTAAATATATTTATATTTGATCTATCAAATATTTTCATAGCGAGTTTTTTTTTACTAATTAACTCATATGATTGATAAAAAAGAAATGTTATAAAAAACTATCTCCCATAACAATAACCTGCAATGTTCAAACCTCTACCCTAACACTAATAGGGGTACGGTTCACACTAGATAAGTTATACATTTCCAGATTTATTGCATAGTTGACATTGCATTACCCTCCTGTACTTTAAGGGAAATTATAATTTTATTTTTTACTGCGCACGTTACGGGATAGATATT
>NW_025779990.1:0-53051 GCF_021130785.1 Homalodisca vitripennis
GGAAAAAAATTTTTAATTGAAAACTTGAAAATTTTTCAAATTACATTAGCACAGCAGAAGAATAAATTTTTCAACTATGAAATATGTTACAAATTAGACAAACATATTTTTAAAGTAATCATAACCTATATCTATAAAGAAAATGCATTTAAGTAGTTTACACCAGTAGTCTCCATCCTGTTACACTCAAAGACCAAAATCGTAAATTATTGAGAGGAAAAGGTGGGGCCAGCAATATTTTAGGAAAGAAAGACTAGCCCCCCCCCCACTAATATACCCATGAAGTTTTTCTACATTAAAGGTCAATGGGGTTTTTTTGCGACAGATTTTCTTGTTTATAGTGTTTTTTTAATTTGCTATATTTTCTTTGTTGTTCGCTAAATTAAATTCTTTGCCGTGACTGTAACAAAAAGGCCTGTGCTAAACAAATAATTATATTTGCTATAAAATTAATATTTTTTCTGTATAAGGATTTTCAAGTAGGCCCTAAAATAAAAACAGGACTCACAACAAAACTAAATGTTATACAGCTAAACAAATATGTATAGCTAATGAATTTTAAAGGAAACTTGAAAAATTAACCGTGTTTGAAATTAAAAAAAAAAAAAAAACAATTAGTTTTCTAAGAAGATTGTTGCTTTTATTTGCCACTTAAAATTTCGAGCCTATTTTGAGGTTTCGACTTCCCGTAGTTTTTCAATCATTAGGATTGATTTAAATGTTCATCTGGTTTATTTAATTTGATAACTCATGTACAACCAACCCCTTTTAATAATAATATAAATTTGTATAAACCAGTTTGTATTATAATTTATTTTATCATCAAATACAATACACTTTGTCTCAAATAAACAACAAACTAATAAATTACTAATTATACAAGGAGTTGAATGACTGATATTTGAAAGGCTTCGTTCACAAATACTTGTTCTGTTTTCCTTGCTAGTGAGGCTCCTTATAGGTAATACGTGTTTGACTATTAAATGTGAAGAATAATAAAATGAAAAATATTTACCCCTGAACCCGGAAAGAATTACAAAAAGTAACACAGAGCACAATTTATAATTGTACTCTATAATACACGAACAAATTAAAACAAAGGAAAATACTAATACATAGAGCATAATAATTATATAAACAGAGGGCAACGTGAAATAACCTTTAAAAAACCCACTTTCAAATTTTTCTCTGTATTCCATATTACGTGCATTTTTCGTTAAATCAACCGTTTTATGAAAACAATGAGAAGCAAAATCATTTTTTCACAACACGTTTATGTGATAATTAAGTGGACCAGATTAGTGGATCCACTTTTTACTGGAGCTATATTTATTAGGGAAAACTTGTCGCTAAGGATATCACTTGAGCTCGTTTACAGTTAGAGGAAAACATATCTAAGAAACAACCAGGGATAAATCTGCCAAAATGAACCCGTTCTTGGAAGAGCTTTATATTACTAAATGTTCAATGAGAAAATTAATTACTTATATTCTGAGCGATTGAAACATATTTGATATACCGAAGTTATAGGCATTCTCGCTGTGATATTTAGCTTTGTATTAGTTACACAGGAGATAAATCATTCATACGGGATTAGGTGTGCTGAAGTCCGCGGTGATTGAATTCCGTTACTTCCCGAAGCCTGACGCTAGCTGTGCCACATAACTGAATTGTTACCAATTCAAATATTTACTAACAGACTCCACAGAGAAGCAGTGCGAGCGCTCACTTCATCCTTGTCCTCAACTTATAGCACTGGATGAGTTATCTGTTGTGGTAACAAATACAATCCAAAGCGTGTATTTATAATACTAAGCATTCCGTTTCTCCTAAATAGTTTGTAAAAGTATTACAGTTCTCAAGTATGAAACCTGTACAACAATAGGTTTAAATGAAAGTTAATTTTATGACAGAACCCCTTGGAATTTTTAAATATTAAAAGCCAAAATATTATAATTTGCTGCTAAACCCATTAATGGAAAACGTTTATTTACCAAAAAATATATGAAAATTTTTGAGCTGAATGCCAATAATTTTCAGTTGGAGACTGTTTAATTCTTAAAATTGCTATACAAAAGACTGTTTAATGAGAATGGTTAGAAACACTAATAGGCAATGTCTACATCCAAAGTTTCAGCACATTTAAATTATTATACTATAAAATCGAATTCAGACGGATTCCAGATGAACTATAATAATATGGAAATGACTTCCAAAATATCTTCATAAGAACATTCATTTACGACAAACAGTTTAGAATTACAGAGCAAATGTCAGCGATTGTAGTCCAAAGATTTAACTCTTCTAATGATAATCCGGCACCTAATTTTTTGTTTAGTAATGGCCAATAATTAATTATCTCTGGAGTGGAAGCTTCATTTTAAGGAGTATTTTAATCGAACATCGTCATTTAAAGTATTATAAGAGGTCTTTGTCTACATCTTTGAGTAGTAGTCCATTTTTAAGGGTTTTAAGTGCCCGGTTATGTTTTCACCTGTGCAAAGAGGGTAGATATCAAGGTAGACAAATAAAGATGGCGAAACGCCATGCATACCATTATCTATCAAATAATAATTGGTTATAAATGTTTTATCACTCAAGACTTTGGGGTTTTGTGTGTTAAAAGTTAATAATTGACGTCACCAAAATTTAATTTTAGATATTACACGCTGCTCCAAATGTAATATTTAATTTAATTAGATTAACTTATAGTTTACATTAATACAAGATAAAAGTTAAAAATTTTGAGTCATAACGCGTGGTGAAAGTTATGACGCCTCCATGGAAATATAAAACACTCGTTGGAGTTACTAGGGTTTTTACTAACCTAGAGATAACATTACCAAAACACATCATCTTGATGATAAAACTTGCTCTCTGTAAGAGACAGCAGTTATTTACAGCGAGATAAGGCTGAGCTGTGGCCTCGAGTCCGGACTAAACTGTGCCAGTCTTTACTGTTCTCTCTCCTCTGTATCCCGAGCTTATTTCTTTTTCTGTAATCCCTCTGAAATTTGTGGGAACGTCTTTCTGGAATATAACACTGGAGTTTTACTAGGGTTTACTAACCTAGAGATAACATTACAAACACATCAACTTGATGATAAAACCCCTTGAAATATGGTGAACGGTCTTCCTTTCTTTTGATAGTATAAAGAAGTCCCTTCCGCCACAGTTAAGAACATGCTTTATTTCATATTCGGCTGTCTTCGTGTTTTCTAGAGAAATTTTCCTTTAAAGTCCCCTTTGCAATTATCTTCAACTCTGAGTTTCCGAAAATGTTTGTTACTTTCAAGAATGATGGCACTCAAACTTCAATAATACCACGTTCAAAAGCTTTTCTTATTCATCAAGAAAACGTACATTTGACTTCAAAAGTAGTACGCAAAACTCTGAGCAATTAGGGGGGATTATATTAAAAAATACTCAAAAACATATTTCTCTATTGCGTGAATTTTGGTGTTTCTTAAATTTTTTCGTTATTTATTTACTATTGATAAGTTTTAAATGAATTACGTTAATTTAGAGTTGGTATGCAAGAACAAAACAGTTTACAAATATTATTAAGTTTTATATTACAAAGGTTATAACTTTTAACATAATAATATATGAATTGACGATGAATTATTATCGCTAGAATAAATTTTGAAAATCAAGACGTCACTAAATTGTCAAAGTCAAATCGTATCGTTTCAAATGCAGTTAATTCTGATAGGGTTTCACATAGAAATTTTATTAAAAAAAACTCATTATTATTAATAGATAATTAAATTACAACAATTAATTAGTCAATCCCTTGAAGCAATAAATATAAACTTATGAAGAAAATATTTATGGATTTGAGTTGGACCAGTTTTTTTTATAATTCAGTTTTAAAAACTATAACTCCGTGTTGGAGGCGGAGCCTCAGGTGCGCGCGCGGGGAGCCAAAACTACGATATCATCTTCCTCCAAAAGATTTCCCAACAATCCAACATTTTGTGCATAGCGCAATAGTTCAGTAACTGAAATCTAAAAATTGTCTGATGACTCAAAATATCAGTGCCGTACTCCTTTTCCCGAAATGGCGAGAAGAAAGTGGGAAGTGCGGGCGGCCGCTTGAGGAAGTAACTCGTGTGCGAGGAAGCGTAAAGCCACGACTCGCAGGTCGCCAGGTGGGATTCGCCTCCTAAAGTCACGACTGCAACCGGAACTGGGAGGCGAATCTCCGTGAAGCCCGTTTCGTGAACTTCCTGCGCCAGTACCCGAGCAAAGGCAAGTACGGCGGGCCCATTACCAAGTTGTGTCAGGAGAGCCCGGGAGCAATGGTGCCAAAATGTCGAAGAGTGAGAAAAGGAAATACATCATGGAGGCGTTGCCGCGCCAAGAAGAGTGGGATACCGCACCTGAAGGTTGGCCATTATCCCTAACGTTTATCCTGATTCCGTGTTCACAATAAGAAATGTTTTGGTCGCTTTAAATAAATAAGTTGTTGTGTATTTATGTTGCCTTTAAATATTAGACCCAACACATACTAACATTTTCAGAAGAATTATTATTATTATCACAGATTAATTCGCAATTCATATGGAAACATAATAATATAAGGGCTCAGTAAAAACAATTTTACAATGAACCCAATTTTAAGCAAATTCTTAGATCTTTGGCATGTGATAAAAATTTTGAACATCTTAATCGCATAATTAATCCGACAAAGAATCGAAATAATCATTTTATTGTAGTTGAAAATTTTATTGTTGCACATAACTACTGTAAGAATGTTTTTCAATAGTAGGATTTAAATTGCTAAGTGACAATAAACAAAGAATACTAAAAAAAATATAAACTGAATTAACTATTCGTGCTCCTAAATGTTTTAGAGTACACCCCATCACGATTTCGAACTTCGTCTAAAACGGAAGGATGATGAAATGACACAAAAATCATTAAACCCTGCTTAACTACATCTGCAATCTTATCTCTTCCTCAGATTACAGCTAACCCTAACACGAACTGCAAAGCAAGGTTTTAAAAAAGTGATTCCTGTAGTATGGAAAGGTTCATGACTTCAGGGAATGACAGTTTTCATAATGATTTTTAACTTTCTAATTAATAGTTTGTTTAAATTTCTTTAAATTTTAAAGAAAATTATACAATCTAAAGTAAAATCTCTAATGGAATTATTTTGAAACATTTGAACGTAAAGTCCACCCTTTCTTCATAATTATCCGTACTGTCAAATTTGTGTAGCCTATTGACATCATCAGCGATTTTTGTGAATCTGATTTCAATGTATCTCCAATTACTATGTTTTAATGCTCCCTTCAGTTCATCCGTGGATTTATACATGAAAAATTTTTTCTATATTTAGTGTTGTCGTCAAAGGTGTCTCTAATGACTACCTACAATTTGTGTAATAGTTTCAAGGCGTAACCTAATATAATATCGAAAGTGGTGTTAAGATGCCTGTAACTTCAGAATCCGTATAGCTTAAATGTCAAGGAATATTTTTTTTCTTTTTTAATTGATTCTGTATTTTGATAAATATAGTATTGGAGCCAATTAATATAAACAAACCGAGATTTTTAGTCACTACCACTGTTGTTTGTTTGTTTACAAAATGTATTGGTGGTTACACACAACCATCCATAAATATTTACGTGCATCATAACAGATGGAAAACCCTCTTTAAATGACACTAGTGTATATCTATTTTTTTAAACTCCAAATACCCTATTTAGTTTGCGCAGAACCTTTCCTAAATTTATTCTACGCTGATATAACAGGGAAAATCACTTTGAAGCTGCTAGTGTATCAACTATTAAACCCCATAATAAATCATGTATTCACATGGACCTCAGGATTATGAAATTTTTCCTTGAAAAATGAGATCTTAAAGTTAAAGATCAAAAAGCTATCGCACTAAGTGTTAAATTTGGTTTAATTCACTTAATAACACAGTTCTATTGCACATCTTTAAATAATAATGAAACCAAGGTTACTCTTATAGATCACTGCCATCGGTTAAATAAAACGTGACAACTATTCAATGACCTGGTATAGGTTTACATTTTAATAATAAATATATATAATAATAAAATAAGTCTAAAAAGATCAGAGAATAATTAGAATACCAATTAATTTTGTTAGCTAATATAACGGCAAATATAAACACAAAATAAGATTTCCATGTAAATTTAACGCTGTAAAATCTAACATAGCAGTAACCAGGACCAACTGTGTTGTCAATCTGTCAGTGTAATCTCCGCTGATGATGGAGAGAAGGTTCGGAGAGCCAGGGCAATATTAGAAATATCCTCTACTCTCTCTGTAGGGGTCTAAACCTGTATGTAAAATGCTACTTAACCCTCTATTAAATATTGGTTTCACTAATATTCTTTACTATTAATTTTAAATTTTAGATTAAATGTTTACTTTCTTAATTAGACAACCTTTAAACATAACAATAACATTAATAGATACATTTTGAAATGAATATTATTTTGCGGGCTATTGAATGCAGGTTTTAAAATGGGAAAAACTTTCGTTAAACTCCACGGAACGCCACTTCTGTCGCTTCTGTACCGCTAGGGGCGAGACTATCGCGCCCATTTTTTGATGTCACAGGAGGGCGATTCTCCGTTCCGGTGGCAAATCCATAGCGTGCTTATTTAAGAGTGAATGTCGGTCCGGTTTGAAGGTGGCAACTTCTTTCAGGAGCGCTAGGGATGTGATGTTTTACACGTTCGTTTCGATTCACGTATGTCCACAACACATTCTTAAGTAGAAACGCAGCTTTAAACGAATCGTAAACAAACCGTTACATAATCGTTTTTATCTGAACTACCAAAAAGTTAATAAAAAACTGTGATGTAAAAGAAAACACAACTAACATCACAGCATTATATATTTTGAGGAAAAATAATTAAACTCTTCTATACAAATATAGGGTTTTTTACACTGAGTTGTTTTCTAACTGTTCGATTAGTGTACTCATAATATTCTTGACGTTGTCCCGCATATCGCATCGTCTGAATCCATACCTGCTTCTGCAGACTTTCTTTGCGTATGGAAGTTTTTCAGGTTATGTTACTTAAACCCCCAATTTCAAATGCTGTCAAACGTTTAACAAAATCAATTTCCATACTCTGGTATTATAGCTAATGTTTTTGACTTTAACACACGATCAAGTTCAAAGTTCAATGCAAGAGGCTAAAATATATCCGTAAAATACTGGTTTGAATAAATCTACGAACTACTAATTTGTTTAGTAAGGAACCCAAGGTTAAACTAATTAACTTTCTAACATCATTTAATAGAATAATTTAAGGCTCTACAGCCGTATTAAAAGGATGTTAGAATTTGAATTTTCAGCACGGTTAATACAGCTGAGATTGGGTTTTCAAATATTTGGTGGTTGTTATAGGTCAGGTCCTATTCCAGTTCACAATTTAATTTCGTCCTGACGGGATTTTTAAAAAGGATTCAAAAAGAGTTATTAGACCTTTCTAGCTTTAAAGCCAGTAGTGTAATTTTTAATCTCTTAATCAATTAACATTGATCCGTACCTTACATTTACCAATTTAAAAAATAAATTACGTAAAAAACGAAATTTTTGAATATAAATTTTTCCCGAAGAAACGTCAAACGAGTAAGGGGCCTTTTTAAAAAGATGAATTAAAATTTTTACAATTGTCAAGGCGTAAAAACAAAGTACAGTGAGATATTAAACTACCTTAGAGGCGTGTTTACAAGATATTTACAAACTTTTTAATCAAATTTTTATTTTCTTATTTCAGTTGACATACACCCCACCATCAGTTCATTTAGCATGTAAGGAAAATTGTAAATCAATAAATTATTCTCGGAAAATTACAAATTTGTAGTGGAAAATTGATACTTAAACAAATTATAGAAAACTAATGTAACAATAATAATGAAAATGTAATAAATATTTATTTCTTTTAATTATTAGAAGTAATGATCATTGTAATAATAAGAAAAGTTAAAAGAATTGCAATAAATATGGATAGAATATATTATAAGTTTTATTTTGAAAATTTTAGTTTCTCATATACTTTAAATATAAAAAATAATCTTTTAATAATTATAATCCGTATTTTTTCCAAGATATAAGATATTCACGGAGCCTGTTATATGAAGTATTCACTTCTGTCGGTCCAGTCCCACGAGTTCCCTTTTCATTTTTTATACTATTCCTGTACAAACCCTTATAAAACTTAGTTGAGTCACATAACGATATGTTAATATTACCAAATAAAAATAACCAACGGTGTTTTATTCACTAGCCAAGTAATATGAACACACAGTATTATCAATTATTTCATATCAAGTGATAGGATTCCTGGGGGCAGAGGATTTGTTTATTCGCAGTTCGCGATTTATAGACTAGATTTCCTGCACGCGTTCTCAGCAACATTCACCACAGTGGATTTGATTTTCTACAGGTTCGTAACAGTGCTATATTGGTTATCCCCCCTTTCAATCCATAATTCAGTTATTCGAGAACACACACAGATTTCTCATTCAAATGAAGTAATAATTTTTTTTGAATTCTTGAGGACGCAGCTATTGGTGGTTTTTGTTTCTCGCTGAGAATCTCTTGTGGTGGGAATAGCATACGAGGCCTAAATTACCAGAGGGAAATATATGGAACAACTGCAAGAGACAGTGCTGATAGCAAAATGGTACCGGTATCATGGATCGTTTCGTTAAAATCTAGAAATACCCGGGGATCTAAAAACTGCAATTCCCGGTTGTTTTGGTATATAAAGTCACAAAATATTTAAATAAAAATAAGTTCAGTATTGAGAAACCTTTGTAACAAAGAAGTATAATTGGCATACAAACTAGTGCCAATTGGTTTGCCCATTTAGATAACATGAGTAATACAACAATAATGTTTTACCCATCTTATAAAGGAAGAATTTATCATATAATACTTTAATTTATGGAAACTACAATTTTAAATAGTGAATTATTAATGTTAAATAGTTACTAATTTATTTCTGCTAGCACGCGATATTTAGAAAATCCACCCTAGGAAGAGAATCAGATCGGCAAGATCCTCGAAACGTAGTATTGCAGTTTTCCTGTATCGTCTGAAAGATGGGTAATCCTGTTCCTTCACAATCCGTCCATCATAAAAGAATTCGACTGAAGCACCATCTGGTGGAGAATCCTTTTTCACTAGTGGATTTCTGCACTGAAAATCGCTGGAATAACTAGTTGGGTACATAACAGTGGGAATTAACCTCACAGTTGCGGTACACTGCGATGTTTTCCTAACACATTCTCTAACCACGGTGGAGGGACCTGAGACTTTCTGCACCATAAACGTAAGCAGAACGTACCACGCATAATGTACGGTTTGTTCCATTTGAATAGTGCCCGTCCCTCCCGACTGATAGAACATAGAACACCACATCACCTATTTATTATTAGGTGTCTCTGATGTCAAAACAATGTAATGGTTCGCTTTAAGCTTCGTTCGTCCGTCGGACTTAGTTTGGATCTCTTCAGACTAAATGAATCAGCATCCAGGAGTCATGTCTGAGAAAGCGTCAGGTAACCAGACCTGCAATGATAATTTGGGCAAAGTTGAACTGAAACCAATTTCAACATCAAAACATGTTTCATCCCATAATTTTTTGTCTTTTCTCATGTATATTTACAATTTTATTTTCATGAAGACTCGAAAAATACTATTTGTATGGATGTAAACCCAAAATGAAACCAACACCTACTGTATTATTTGTGTTTGCGATGTATACGAACACTGTTTACATGGACATAGCGTGATTTCCGGTAGGGAAACTGCAACTATTTGGTCATATTGAACAGAGTAATTAGAGCACGGTGTTTCCAACACCAAATAATACTAGGAATATTTGATCTTGTCAATATGTTCATAATCTGTTTCTTTTAATAGGTTGCTATGAAGCAAAAACTAGTTATTAGCCTCTAAAGGTACTGGATATTAAATTTTTCTGAAGTAACTAACTGGCAGACTCAAATAACAAATTCTTATGAATGGGTCAAAATACCGCAATTCTTTTATAACCATTAACACATTTTTTTATGTATTTAAACCCTCTTTTTACAGTCTGAGTGTCTTACATTCTTAAAAAATAAAGCATGGAACTTGCAAAATTTGAAAATCACTTCGCTGCCCCCGTTTAATTTTTAGCTATGCCATAAAATTACAAAATTAATCATATCTCAAATAAAAGATAAAATCATTTATGGAAGTGTAAATCACTTGCTATCATCCCGTATGTAATATGAATGGTTCCCTTGAATGTCCTCAACATCTTTTTTTACATACATCACAGTATAAGTTAATTTTCAAAATCTTAGTAAGGAACTTTCTAGCATAAATCATATTTTATGCATAGTTTGTCGTGTAAACTTATGGAATTCCTTAAAGACAAAGTTTAACTTTTGAAATTATTCTAAACAAAGAACCAAATAAAGGGAAAGTATGGATTGAAATATTAAATTTTCACTTAAACCCCTAAGTTTACTAATGTTAACCTAGTGAACAGTCTCACCACTCCTATGCAATAGGATGATTGTTTGATGATGACTCACTCATTATTAGAGTTTATGTAGTTGTTAACAGTAAATTCTGTGGCGTATTCATAGTTTGATTGAGAAAGTCCATGTAGACACAATTGGTTGAAAGCATGTTTGAACCAACTTAAACTAATAAACGTTTTTAAAATAAATGACAAGCTATTTACTTTAAACCCACACAGAGCTAAAGTCTTGATAGGTTTTGAGTTTTGCTCACCTCCAAGGACAAAAAGATGCGGAAAACCTCATTACAACTTAGTTCCATAAGGGCCTTTTGAGCACGGCTTCTGGGACTAACTAGGAAGTCCAGGATTGTCTGAGGTTGAGGATAGGGACCTCTTTCTTGTTAAAAAATCCCATGAGGAGGACTACTGTCAGGTCGCATAGGAAGAAGGTGAAAGTCCTGGCCAGCTCTATTCCCAGCCCCTTTGTCAGTTATAAGTGGGAGGGAAGACTGCGGGAACAATACTCCCTCTCGTATGGAGGATTGATAAAACCCTATAATAAAAGGGAGACCTACCAACAGCTATTATTTTAAACCCCATATCTCAATATTTTCGGTTAGTGATGTGCCGTTTTCTTGTCTTTCATGTATGTGACACCTAAATGGTGTCTTAATGTATCCAAAAAATGGTCTACTGGCAGGGTGAATCCTCCTGGATGAAGGTTAGTTTATTTGCCTATGATCCTCGGGCATTCAATATCATTCCATTTTCCCCCAAAAACAGGGAAGATGTCCTCCCTGGTTTGGATCATTGACAAAGCTCTCTTAACAATTGCACTTCTGTTGCCCCCATGCCACTGGAAAGCTAATATATAACCTCGGTACATTATTTTATGAGGTTTTAAACCATTCGTAACCCATACAGGCCTTCAAATTATTTGTTTATATCGATAATTATCATTCTAGAGAACTTATCGCATTCTAGTCAGAACTTTGCTATTAGTGACTGAGCTTCTCCGGTACTTGCGCTATGAGATAATTTTAAGTATAAAGAAAATTAGTTTCTTCCCATAACTGACCACTTAAATTTTACGAAATTACGCTCACCAATATGAAATATATATTCCCAAATATTATACACTTGTAAATGCAACATAGAAAGTTGTAAGTTTTGAGCATGAGCACTCAAGGTACGTTTATATCTCACAAATCAATTGCATTTTTCCTGTGAACAAAATTTTTTTGTTTGAAGCTGATGCTACTGTGGAAAACCTGAAAGAGCTAAGGGATACGTATTCTTATAATGGTTATACTCATTGGTTTTGTTGGGGCTGCTCAGGGCTTTTGCATGTAGCCTACCGGTTTTCCGTTGATTCTATACTTTTAATATTATAAATATTCTTATAACATATTTTATCAGTGAGACTAAGTTGAAACCAATTAACAATGAGACT
Source organism: Homalodisca vitripennis (assembly GCF_021130785.1). Classification (NCBI taxonomy): domain Eukaryota; kingdom Metazoa; phylum Arthropoda; class Insecta; order Hemiptera; family Cicadellidae; genus Homalodisca; species Homalodisca vitripennis. The sequence continues at coordinate 11,977 of NW_025779990.1, forward strand.
ACTTTAAACTTATTTGTTTTTTAACTGCTAATATAGCATACCCTAGTAGTTAGTTAATGTTATTGATTTTAAAGTTGGAAAAAATTTTAAGTGACATTATTGGGAAAGTGAAAGTTTCTAAAATTGAGATAAAGTGGTGTTTAATAAGCACCAAACTAATCTACACTGCAAAACGGAAATCCACGGAGGCTCTTAACCACTTCCCTCCCCAGCATTCGGTAGAAGACCTGAATACCTGGGAGGTTGTGGAGGTGCGGAGGATCCCAGGACTCCCCCGGGGGGGTTGAAGGTAGCTGTCCAGGGAGCGGCCTTTCCATCCCCTGGTAAGCCCATCTTCTGGGCCGGACCCTGACCTGGACACTGGTTGGGGTACAGCTCCAGGCAAGAGTTACGGGAGTACCCCCAGCTTGGAGGCGAGGCGGCGGTTGCTGCAACCAGCAGGAAGCGAGCCTAGGAGGCCGTATCCGCCGCATCTGGGGTGGACCGTGGAGATGATATCGAGATTGTCCCAAGAGGGCCGGGACGTGCAGTTCGGTATTTTAACACACTGTCACTCTCGGAGGTATTAATTTTAGATTGGCTTAGCCCAGAGGTGCACCAACCGCACTTGGACCGGTCGTCCCTTCATGTCATCTCTATCTGTAACATGTTTCATTTCCCCAAACAACCCCCCCCCTTGTATTACAAACTAAAACAGATATATAGTATAAGCTCAAACTAGCTAAATCTTTGTTGACGGCCAAGATTACTGATTAATATAAACAGAATAAAGAACGTTTGTGAGTGGCATTTAGTGTGGTTGAACTGGGAAAAGAAGGCAATTATTTTGCAATACTGTTCTTGTTTACCCCTTAAAACATTTGTCGTTTATTTTAAATCAGTGGCATAACCCCACCAATTCCTTTAAAATATAACCTAACAATAATTTATTTTTTTTTGTTTTTTTTTTAAACATTTAAAATTCTGTTTTTTATTTTCATAAAGGCTGCTTTAAAAACTCTGACTTGGGCCCTGGGTGCGCCATATTGATTTAAACCACCCCAAAAGAACGTCTTATTTTGAATCGTTATAAGTACGGGAATATGTTCTGATTTTTAAGATTTTAGTTAATATGCAACGAATAGCTTTTTACTCACTTGCTATGATATTTTATTGCTTGCTCAGAAATTAAAACTCTGTAAAAGCTCAATACTTTTTGTATTTTTTTTGCTATAAAATATTCAAAAGTAATAGTAATTGATAAAAATAAAAACGGTAAAAAAACACATTACCATGAGGAACGTACAATTTATTTGTGGTTATAAAATTATTCTTTACGGAGTAATACTTAATGATCGCTTGAGTACAGGCACCAAGCAAGTTTAAAAGAGTTAAATATTTGTTTTCCGTCTCTGCTGCTCTTAAATGTGAGCATTAAAATATTCCGAATAATTCTAAATATCAGTTTTTCTAAGTCTGAATATTCGTTTAACGACCATATTCCCCAAACCCACCTGTTCCATGATAATAAGTGTATTCAAAACATTTTTAGAAACAGGGAGGGTACAACATCAAATTTTGAAAGAAGAGTATTTAAAATCCCTTTAAAATAACAACATGTTGGATCAATCCAAAATTACCACGAAGTTTAAACGTTTAATTTGATGTGGGGGTTTGGCAATGGTTCAATCTCCCTTCAAGAAATCGTTTTTACCAACTGACCTGCGTTACAGGCCTACATTTGGGCCGCACAGTGTGTGAGGTTGACAGGGCCCTCCACTAGCCGCCCGCCATCACAATCGTGCCTTCCCGGTCCGTCCAGCACAGTACGCTGTTGTTATGGACTTCAGCGCTCGCTGGTCGAAGGAACTGTTTTTAGCTCTGTGAGGTCTTCTATGCCCCGCCGACCCGTTACGCAACTGGGTCATCCTCGGCAGATCCACCGTCTGACTGTAGAAATCCTACCCAGGCGAGCTTTATCTGCACTATCACCTCTGTCTGTCACTATCAACTTCAGGGTTTCTTCGGTGCGCGCTCTGTTTACAAATCATAATGGATACAGAGTGCATCTGACTACACAGAAATCTACCATCAGAACGAGCTTCATGTTTTCAGTCCGCATTTGTTTAGCACATAATGTGGACGAATAAAATACATAATTTTATAACAGTAACAATGAAATATTCGTTGGAAATTCAGGACAATTTCACTCTTCTGAAAATTCTCGAACATCAAACACGGTCAAACTCAGTCAAAGGCTTGCAGAGAGCACAAATTTACAATATACATAGAACTTTACACAAGCACTAGAACATGCAAGGACAGAAGCACATCATTCCAAAAGACAGTTAAATGGAGATTTAACACGAGGCAAATCTTTATTTTGGTAAATTCCCGTGTAATGACGACCCCGGTTAAAAGGCTGTGGTAAACAAAAAGGACAGAATGGCCAAGAGGTTGGGAAGGGGAGGAGATTCGACCGAGCGTCCTTCGGCATCTACATTTTCATTCTTCTTATCTTTTGTTCTTGAATTTTAAATTCGTCGTGGTGTTTCGGCCAATTTTTAATGAGGATGAGTTCTTTGAGAGTCTTGGTTTAAAATAATTTTTTGACAAGTGAGTTGAGGGGTTCATTATTCCTAACTAGTTGTAAAACCTACAATACAATCAGGTTACAATATTCATAACGAATTCACTGATATGATTTGTGTAAACATTTTAACATTTTGGGTTTAAATTAGTTAATTGATTGTGGATTTTTAAGTTATATTGTAACTAATACAGAAACTAACCGGGGAATTAATGTTTAGTTTAAAAAATGTTTTACTGTTGGGTGATTCGAATGAATTGTAAGAATTAGTTTTTTAAGTTGTTTGTTGATGGGATCAATTGAAAGAGATAATACATTTAATACATAATACATAGAAGATGTAACAATTCGATTTTTTATTATGAAATTCGAAAACTAATTCGGTTTTCAAGATTGATTGAAATAATACCATATTTCCTCACGCTGTAAAAGCCCCCTGATACTCGAAGAAAATAAATTCCTTCGAACAATTATTGTGCACAACAAATTCAAACATAGACTAATCTAAAATTTATACAACAGAATAGGCTGTATGCTAAAATACAATAAAACATATAACTAAATAGCACAACAGCATATAAAATTCCAGACTCTGGAGAATGAAACTAAAGTTAATGTTCATTTGCACATAAACACGACTTTTTGAATCATGCTAATTTTATTTCACGGTTACATAACAGAACAGCAACGTATTCAATAAATTTCTTCTCCAAACCCATTTATCTATGTGTGTATGTGCATTACAATAACTGTATTCATAATGTACTCTATTAAGTCGAAAAAAAAACAATAAATGATAAAAACAAATAAGCACATTTAAATGAAACTTATAATATTCCTATTTATATTTTGTAAATACGATCAAATTAGTTTCTTTGTTCAATGAAACTAAACAATCCCCAAAGAAGACGATTAAATAATTCCTCCTCGCTGGTTTACATTCATTTTCTCAGGCATTTTCCAAAGCTACTTCGAAAGCTGCAACCCTCCGACTTGTATTTACTACCTGTAATCCTCAACATTTAACACATTTCCACCCACCGTTTCTTGAAACTCCAAGTAATTAAGTGAATCTGAATTAAAAAGGAACTAATCTAGGATTCGAGATCTCGAGGATTGTTTTCATTGAGCTCGTTTTTTTCTGTCCCCAAAACGACGGTATTAAACCGTATCACGAGCGCTAGGGTTTACTGCATCAGCCACCAGAGATTGTGTGAGAGACACTACAGCACGGCCCGTTACAACATGGGGCAATTTTTAGATATAACGAAACAAAATCATATGCGTATTAGTAGTACTTTGATTCCAGGTTTGACTGTAACTGCTAATTTACTGATATTGTGAGTGACCATTGTTTCGGTGTTTGAATGGGCTCATCTCCTCTTTAATGAACCGAAAACGTTTTTAAATATTATGATTGCCTTTCCTAAAAAAAATCAACCAGCAGCCTATTGAGGATAGCCTGAAGTCCATTTATTGATTGTTGCCTATGGGGAAATTTCATGGCGTTATTTAGAAAATTTTCGCCGTAGTTGCCATTGTGCTTATTATTACTCGGACCATGCTGCCCAATGGCACATTCATGACTGTCAGCCTGTCCCATCATCGGTAACCCTAATGAGTGAGATGCATGATTCCAAAATACACCCATTGATTGATTATGGCCACCTTACGCTAAAAACACATTGGATTATTGCCGGGAAATCTACGTCAATGGCATATTGAATATTTTTATGTAGATTCCAAATTTAGCTTATTGAGATAATTAATGGCACAATTAATGGTCGTGTGGCATGTTCAATCACAGCGACATAATGATGAGTGGATGGCATGATGCAAAATATCGCCTGTGTATTGATCGTGGTTATGAACGCTAAAAGACTCATCGGTTATGTGCCGTAAATGACGTCAAATGGCACATAAAAATTATTGTCGCCCAGATTAAACCATTAGCTTATTGATTATTGCTGGGATGATTCCAATGGCACATTAATATTTACTGTTGGCATGACATTAAACGAACATAACTGATGAGTGCCAGAAATGGATGACTCGTGCCAAACGACAACATGGTCCATCACTACTTTTTAGGCAACTATCCCTGTATCCTGAAAGGTGCTTGATTAAGGATGGTTTTAGGTATGAGTCGATTTATCTACTAAGCATACAGCGTTAGCATCTTCAGGCCTCTATTGAATTAGCAACGAAATGACAGCCAAAACTCTTATAGACGTTTTTACAATGCAATGGCCTTCTTTTAACAGAGAAATTGTAAAAACTCTAACCACTTTCACAGATATGTTCCATCACAAAGAAGGAACTTCATAATCACTCCCCAACACTTATCACACAATAAATCAAGCAAATGCCATCATGAATGCATCCTTAGGGTCTAGCTAAAAACTAATCAAGAAGAAAAATATTAATCCAAAGTTACCCCTATTATGGAGATATCCGCAATTGATAGGCTTTTGGTGGCGGAACAGTGATTCGAAAATTTCAATAAACAAATTATTTTTTACATAAACAAACAGGTTATTTATTACGGTTTATTAACTCAATAATATTTGTACCGATTATATAATGGTCTCTTATTTGTTGGATCCGTCTCCACCCGGATAGATAACTATTAAAATGTCGGAATAGTTCACGGGAAAAAGTAGTAAAAAAGAAAAAAGGTTTTTATATAACAGTATATATATTGAAAGGAGGCTCCTAAATGAAATGTAATTAAATATTCTGTGTAAACATTTTTTTATGCCTGCAAAACATTTTGTTTAGTTCATTTAACCACTATTTATCAATTTGTTTTACATTTTTTAATTCTTGAAAGTACAGAACGAGATAGTAATAACACTTCTTATTTAAAACTATCAGTGTTTGAGCATAGAGTAAGAGAAAATAACCATATAAAATAAAAATAAAAATTGTTATAAAAGTATTGTTTTGGACAGACTTTATCAAAATTCAAAAGTGTAAGAGCGAACCCGCGGATAACTGCTAGTTGGTAAGAAAGCAGAGCATTAAAAGAAGTTCGCGGAATTAAAAATGGATCTCACACAAAAAACCATGTAAACTATATTACAATATAAGATTTGAATATTTGTTAAATTCATTGTGAGTTCTCATAACCGGATAAATTGGTTTAGCACTAAAAGAGATTAACTAAAACGGAAGCCTATGATAGTCATCGTACCCAATACTGTTAACTGTTATTTGAAAGTCACGCATACTCTCATGTGACTTTAGCGTGGGATAAAGATAAAGAACACCAATACAATTTAAACTTACCTTTATGTAGTGTGTTATGAGGGAGAAATGGTCTTATGGGTGTCGGTGTTGGGTATAAAAGTGTGTACAATTTGTTCATCTTGAACTTGAAAAATTTTGTGGTTTTAACAATGAATTCTTGCAAGTGCTAAGCAACTTCATTATTTTGCACAAGTTAAAATCTCATAAAGAAAGTGTTTTCATTCACTTCTACGCAGGATGTAGCTATTTCAGAAAACTTTCCGATTTGGAGTTACGATTTTGATCTGAGTGTCTCATATTTCTGTGTTGTTTGTAAGGTAGATATAATATTTGGCTAGAGTATAAATCTTTTTATTTAGGAAAATTTGATACCTTATTCACACAATTTAGTTAAAAAAAATATCCAATTTCAACCAGTTAGGATATAAGTTGGTAATTTAATATTAAGATATATATTTCTATTTTTAACAGCTGGATACCATAAAGTCTATATTGTCAGTTTTAGTTTGTATTAGAGACAACAACAGATTCAAATACCGCATGTATCGAACAAATTTTGTTTACATCTTACTTGGGCTTTTAATTCTTAGCACAGACCTATAATTTTTGGGAAATGTAAAAAATTTTTAGAAATTTGTGTTAAGAAGAAGGTCCTACATTTTCCTAAAACAAATTCTCAGAGAATCAATCACATCACATATATATAATATATATATATATAAATATATATAGATATATATATATATGCATCAATTTTCAGGATTAATTCCAAGACTAGATACTAAAAAGCGCCAGTTTTTAGAGACAAAAAAGCCACTTTTGTGTAAAAAATCAAAGGACAGATCAACCGATTCAGCGTTGGTGGGTTATTATCATATTCAAATATAAACATCATGTAGGTGTAATTATCCAAGGATAACCATCGGGAGCGATGTATTCTAACGATTCACATGTACTTTGAATAAATATATAAAATACGTATGCAAAGGAGGTGACATCCAATGAGTTGATATTCATGCGGTGAATGATGGTGGGTTTGTACGACTCGAAGTTGGGCAAATATCGAGTGCTTGAATAGCCCTACTGTAATACTGAGATCAGTCCTCTGAAATCCGAGTGAATTTTGTTGAAAAATATGGTCGACCAGAGCTGCTGGGGCTGCGCAAGATCGCTTCCATACTCCAAACATGTAGAAAGTTGGTTCATCAAGGTAGGTGAAAGCGGCTTCGGTTGGAATCAATCTTGAAATTTTAAAAACAAAATTATGGTTACAATTCTGTAAGCATAAATGGTTTGATCATTACATAGGGAGTTGATGCAAAATTGTACGGCTTCCTCTAATTAAGTCCAAAAAAACTGATTGAAGAATAGGATATGCTATTTTTTAATATATGCGGTCTATATCAAACAAAGATGACTGAAAGGAATGCTATTTCTTATATTTATGAAACGTTTTAATTCCCTTAAAGAAATATGTTATTAAAAAAAAATCTTATTCTTAAATTATATTTTATCAAGAAGAAAATTAAAAATTTAAGAGTCGTGTTGCTGTACTTCGTGTTGATCTTTAGCAGTGTTTATTTTGGTTTGCTAAAAAAATTTTCTAAGTGTCTTGCTCGAAATGTCTTCAATCTTACGTGAATGGATAAAAAAGGTCTTTTTGTATTTAGGAAAGTTATCACAATGGCCATGTGTTTAAAATGTTTTTTTTTAAATCCAACCAAAAAGCGATTGCGGCACCTTAAAAGAGGTGATTACTTACCTCTTACTGTTTATATCTGTGTTGCGGGGAAATTGCAGTATACAATTTTTTAAACTAGCTTCTTACTTCTACAAAATATTTCAACACCATGTAAACTTTCAAATATAAAAATATGAAGAGAAAAAAACATTATAGTATTACAATACATTATCACTGTTTATATATACGTGTAAACGTTTATCCGCAGATGACTTAAACAACCAGAACCTAAGACATTCATCCTTTTTTAATCGGAGATAGGCGAAAAGCACGAACCAGCTGTTGTTTTATATTACGTTTAGTCGAATATAAAGTGAATCATTACAGTATTGGAGTACCCATTACAACGGCCATATTCCAGGACGCAAGATATATGTGTATCTGCTCATGGCATATACAGTATAGTCGTATGTCCCTGGTAGAACTAAAAACCGTTTTATATGTGGACCCGGTATATTTGTAGTCTGATCTAATCGTTGCTTTAGTGCACTTTACTGGAGACGTAGAAAGATAATCAAATATACCATTATCTTCATAACGTAAACAATTATCTTAATTTTTATTATCCAAGCTTTTGTGTACTATATTAAAGATAGCTGATTTGTTTTTAATTCTGAAGACGATTCTATATAAATAAACTATCAACTGTGGAAATTCACAAAAATTAATAATGAATATAAAATATTCGTTGTAAACTAATCTGGTGAACGTGTTTTTAAATGTTTGTTTCGTTAGTTTTTGGCTGGACTCAGATAATTATTTGATGGTGTGCAAAAATAATAAGTCCGAATCGGGAATCGAACGCGGGTCCCTGCGATGATAAACCGGAACGCTAACCACTAACCTACCACGAACAGCTGAGGTATTTTAATACGTGTATTATAATGCAAGAGCCGAAAGCCAATTAGCATTGTATAAGCACAAATCAAAAAGTTTTTCATTAAGTCGATAGATATTTATCGATAAGATAGAAATCGATCGTCAGCCGCGATATTTTTACTGGAGACCGTAATTGAAGAGTATCAAAAGGGGTTTAAAAATATGAAATGACACTTTTTCTCAGGCCATATTTTTTCTTAGCTCTACACAATTGGTTATTGTATTTGGTTTTGTAAATATATAATGTAGTTACAATTTTTCCAAATAAATAAAGTGGTTCATTTTTGTGGGGTCAGAACTCGCTATGATATATCAAAAAGTATCATTCACTTACACTCATTACCTAGTCGTAAAAGCAGTATTAAAAGAACATGTCGGTCAAACCACACGTGTTGGTGGTTTTGATATTCTGTAGAAAAAGTGGAATACATTAAAACAAAGCTTTGAACTGTTTCGAAACCTACTGGAGATATAGAGATGTTTTGTTACATGCAGTGACATCGGTTTTGTTTAGTGATTAAATTCTGCTTTATGATTTCCATCTGTTTCATTGTATGTGAAGTAGATAATTTTTTAACAAAAAATATAAAGCTCGGAGCTGTAAATTTGACTTCTTAAAGTACACTGCGCTAATACTCTCAGAGAAAAACTATTATTATAAAGAATTATTAAATTATATTTGTTTGAACTAGCAGTTATCATCCGTGACTTCACACGCAATTTCATAGGGTTTTTTACGTGTATGAGCACTTCTGGTTCCAGTGAATTATATTTCCGACGCCAATGTTGAGTTTGCATTGTTCCATAGCTGATTTTGCCTCTTTTTCCCGATCAATAATATATATATAAAGAAAAAGTTAGACTACATTATCTCATATATGCACTGCTAGCAGTTATCCGCTCCTTTGAACGCAATTTAGTAGGTGACCACTGTTGGTTCGTGTGAATTATATTGCCGACGCCAATATTGAGTTTGCCTTGTTATCAGGATCAAGAAAATAAATAAAAAGTGTATATTTATGACCATTGTAATTTACTTTGTTCTTAGTATGTTTTTTTCAGACTTGGGTTGGGTTGTTTTCCCGATCAAGAAAATATATATCACAGATCAGAGAAGCCTACTTCTGTCAAAAGTGAACTCAAATGAGTTTTATATCAGTCTTTAAATGTATGGTAAAAGTTATAAATCAAGCATTGTCTTTCAGATCTAATACTCAATATTTGATCAAAATTTACAGTTAAAAATTACGTTAACAATGACACTACGCATTTGTTTCTTTTATAACGGAAAAAATATTGTTAATATTTTAGGATATTTAGAGCTCGAAATGGTACATTAGTTTTAAAAACACAGTCCAGCAAACCTCCATCTAGCATAGTTCTTACCGACTGCTTCCAATGAAGTCTTCGGAGTGAAATTTCTTACATTTTTGGGACATTTTCTAAGGTAGGTTAATCTGAAATCTAAACAGCGTGACAAATGATGGTTATTTCTTTGAGAATGCACTCACTCTTCAAACGAACATTACTCCAGATACCAATAATCAAGTCTGTGACAGCGTCAGATTTTAGACGAAGAGGAAGGTGAACTGGAGCTAGACTCAGTATTTCCTAATAAAAAAAAAAGGCATGTGAACAAAAAGTTATATTTATTCTGATATTACTAGAATTTTGACCCATTTAAATTTTGATACAAAGCCTGCAAATTGACTATGAAGTTTGTAATAATTAGTTTTTTGGCTTTTGGAACATTATAGGCACGGCGGTTGAAGTATTTAATATCGATTCCTCTTCACCATGGTCACGCTTTCCATGGTCAACCTAAGTTCTCTCAAGTTGTTTTGTTCAGCTGGAGACCTGTCGTGAGAGGCCCATGCCTTCATAGACCTTGGCAAGTTATCAGACACCTTCCCCAACCGGAAAAAAGTAATATCAAATGCCTGCACACCTGTGACATTAAGGATATTACTTAAAAAGCCTAATTTGGTGCAATTTCATCTCGTCTGGAGTATCCGAAGTGCTCTCAAGAATATTATAGAATATAAAATTGCTTAGAGGTGCGGTCGATAAGTTCTGAGTATACGTCATCAAGAGAGGTAGGGTGTTTGAGGGTATCTTCAAGTTTAGTGCCTTCTTTATCAAAACATTACTCCCCTGTTCTACATCTGTCGGGGACAAACCTCAGCGACGGACAGTGATAAATTGACCACTTCCTGTCAAAGAGCACCAATGCCGTTGCCAATGATTTCAAACTCAGCTCTAGTGAATATAAAATATTTTTTATAGGAGTTTCTATAATTGGATAACAGCTTAAGAGGGTGGATAATTAGATAAATTCAATCAGTTCTAGTATAAAATCGTTTAAAAATTGGAGTTACCGCTTATAACGGTAACCAGTCTTGGTCTCAACCTTAAACATTCGCGGTGAAACCAGCACTGACATATACCGTCGCATTGAGCACCATCTTCTGAATGAAGCACTGCCCTTACGCAAATCATGAGTTCTTGGTGGTTGTGATTCCTGACTTACGCGTGTCACAATGTTCTGGTATGATTTGTTTATTTTAACCTAGTCTGTAATTATGTGTTAGGTTAGTTATTTACCTGAAGAAGAGATCAATATTGCAGATCTCGAAACGTAGTATTACTGATTTTTTGTATCACTGAACGACGGGAAAATGTCCGGAAAAATTTCTGTTTCCTTCACCAAAAGGTATAGCAACTGATCAGTAAATATCTGAAGCTACTTTATCCATCCCAAAATTGAACTAACAGCTATGATCTGATCTACACGGACACACCTCGTATTTCTTATAGTGCAGGTAAGCGGTATAGGTGGCAGTAGAAAACCCCTCGCAGGTTCGTCCTTCCCCTCTAATAGTGTAACACAGAAGAGTAACGTTGGCGATTGACTCGGAACGGAACAGTGGAATGGAATGGAACACATAAATTTATGGAGTATGGTTTTATTAGTTACTGGTACTAAATTAAAGCCATGTAAAAAAGTTCATTGCGAACAATCCATCAGCAGAAAACACAATGACGCATTGAACACACGAATGTACATTAAGGCAATCTGGGATAGCCTGGCATTCTGGAGAGGGCAGCTAGTAAAAAAAATAAATCCATAATTGTAAAGCTGCTCTCTTTGAAATATTGTTATACTAAAAGTTGTAATGTTAAATATGTGTGTACTCGTTATTGATTATATAAACATGTGTTAACCTTATTTAAGAATAACCTTCGCTTTGAACGTTTGACCTGTACGATTCACATCAAACACACAATAACACCATTCTGTCCCAGGATTGACCAATCACGGGCTTTCTGTCGCTCAAGCGGATAATAAAATGTTTATCGGAAAGGAAACGTAATTTTTATGCCTGACTGTACCTCAGTCGGTAGCGGTCAACTGCGGCTGCTGCTGTGGCGATCTATCAACAGTATCGCTCTCAAACTGATTTCCTGTGGGACATACAATGTGCTGTACTTATTATACATTTGAATATGGCAACGACTATTATTCTACTATATTCTACTATCTCTTCCAGAAGTAATAGACTGTTAGCAACGCTGATTTAAATCTACTTCTTTAATTAATACATATAACAAGTTACATCTTGCACTATTTGAACAAAGTAGAAAGAATTTTCTATAGATTCATATATTCTAAAGTGATATATGTCTATTCATTACTGCATAGACGGAATTGCTAAGAGTGCTAGTATTGCTAAACGCTTCATATAATGGTTGTGTTAGATAGTTTAAAAAAAAACTGAAGAATAAAGATGTCTGTCTTCAAAACTTTTTAAGGAAGCAAAATATAAAGATGTCTAATATTTTCCAAAACATTTCTTCCAACATTATTGCTACTCACATTTGATTTCCATGGAACCTTTGCTGTGCTGTGCTACCTGTAGTGCATTTAGAAGCACCCACAGATTCCATTCAAATAGGTCATGAGAATCCAAATTCTCAAGAAGAGACGTTGGTCATGAGACACATTGCACTAAGTCATATGAAGGCACACATCACACCCACGACAGTATGTGGCCGTATGACATATTGTGTTCTTTTTTTACAACGATGATGTATATAAAAAATAATACAACATCCTAACTGTTAGTGGATAAAAATAAAAAATCCGTAAATTGTGTATCGTACCACCTTCTCCTTAGAGTTTTCCCAGTTGTCTTTTAAATCTAGAAACCCGCTCATTTCTAATAAACGATTGGCTTTTTGGCTGAACATTAGTGAAACCTGTCATTCGACAGGAAAAATTTAATTCCTCTATGTCTGTCTATCTGTCCGTCCGTCCACACGATGAAATATCACGAAAAGCGAACTGATTTATAGACTTTCATGTAGTTTCAGTTCTATAAAACATCACCGGCGAGTCTAGTGGACTATGTCACTCCATAGGCTTTGGCTGAAAGTTAGCAGCTGATATATTTGGGTACCCATGGTGTCGAAAAAACATGGAAGAATAAATTAATTTTTAAACAATACGGCGGTTATCGCAAGATAACCAGATCAAGCAACGTCGAGCGTGGCCGCTGCTTGGATAGTTGACCGCTGAGCGATCCTGTCCTTGCAAGCGGCCCGCCTGCCCGGCCATTGGTGGTGGTTCGGAAGTCACCTTTAAGCCGTTGGTTCCCAGGTTAAGTGTTAGTGAGGGCTTCTTAGCTCTAACTTCGCCTGGTAAAATAAGACATTCTTTACTTTTTTTTTTAATTTTTAAACAAGTTAAAGTACAACCAAATAAGTTTTTAATATGTGACATACAAAACTGTATGCTTATTCATACAGTAAAATGAAAAAACTAGTGTAGAAAGGCAATGTTAAAGTAGGTCACAAGGTTTGATTTCAGGGCCCTTTTTGTGTTGTAGTTGTGTTGAAAATTTTAATATTAACCCTCTACTATGAAATGTGAATACATCATATAACATCTTGAGAAAAATATTTATCTTTGGACTTTAAATTTCGCATGTACCATAATTTCCACATAGACAAGAATGAGTTCTATGTAGGTGCTTGTCCAATAATGGAATATGGCTGAGCGCCATCGAAGCCTATCTCTCAGTAGGTTGACACAATTTATGTATTGTCTGCCGCGGAGATTTCAAAAATTCTTTTCTATATAATTTCTGTAGCGTTTTCTACTTGTTTTATTTTGATTCCAGCTTTTTTGAGAAAAATAAGATAATATTGAATCCGATATTTCATACGATTATCTCATTAAGAAATTGTGAGGTTAACGCTATATATAGCACGTAATTGACTCCTAAAACGTTTTGAAGACTTCAAAATATAATAGTTTTAGAAACAATGATCCACACGCGTGCAAACTCGTACAAATTTTATTATGTTAAATAGAAACTGTAAACATGTTCGGAAGTGGTCGAATATAAGAAATCGTTTTTTATTTTAGAATCCGCAAAAAATAAAAGTTTGGACTAAAAATTATTACTTTAATAATTGCCATATTTTTATCTTTGACCGATACACAAAAACCTGTTACAATGATTTTGCTTGATTTGTTTTCTAATTCATAAAATAACAGTACACAATATTAAAAATTAGACGTGTTTTACAGTTTCTCGCCAAAAGTCGTGTCTGCACCCGGCGAAGCACCTCAGGGGAAATCCCGAAGGAAGACTTTGTGAACAGAATATCAAAGACTTTGTGGCTGGTACAAACATGGAATGAATGTCAAACATTGGACTGTTATAATATTAGTTTCCAAAATGTATTCACGAGAGAGTGCATTCTTTAAGTTTTTTTTAATGGAGGGGTTGTAAAGCCAGAGTATTTTTTTTCGGGCATTTGGCATCGTTGTGTGATACACAAAAACAATCAGTAACACTAGTATTGACATTTCTGTCATCCGAGCTCATCCTAAAGTGTACAACTCATTTTGCACATAACCTATAAACAAACCATTCCAAATTTTAAGAATAAAACAAATTAGAAATATTACATGAATCCATGTGGATTCAAAGTAATGTTTCTTTCTCTCAACTAACCTAGAACATAAATGCAATTTAATAATTTCAATATAAACCAATAATTCTAAGTTTTAAGAATCAAAATAGAAATTTAATATGAATCAATGTTGATTCACAGTATGATTTTACAAAGTTCATCAACAATGAACTATTGTAAAAAACTCCCATGATCCTCGTTCCCAGATTCGTCACTGTTGTGTTTCTGCCGTAACGACTGCTATTGATATTAGCTTCAGGTCGACTTTCAGAGGTTGTTTGAGGCGTGCAGGATTATTGTGATCTGAAACTTTTATTTTAGTTAATAATAATTAGCGTTTGTTTTAGTAATTGCGTGACTTATACATAGTGAGCATGAGGTTGACACGCATCATGGTTTTTGTAATTCCTGGATTAGATGTGTCACAAGGCTTTGCTATGATTTTTAACTTATTTTATTTATGAGAGCAGTTTTTAGATCTCTTACCGTAGGGTTAATGATTTTGTCAGCGAACAATGACAAATATCCGAAATCTTTTGATGGTGATGATGTCTTACTACCGACGTGTACATATGAGCCGAGAGTGCTGGAATTCTGAGACCCACAATAGTAATCCATTTACATTCACCCCAATCTTTACATTTGGATTAGGAGAGCGGACTGAATGACCAGCTTTTGTAGTTCCAGCTACAAATATTAGTTTCATAACCCTATATCGGAATACAATAATACTAATAGTGATCCCCTCTCTAACTCTGCGCCTTGATATGTATATCCAGATTCCGCACCAAGTGATCTTACGAAAATACGATATAATTTGTCTATACAGTATACGATCAGGACGCTGAACTAGTTTTTGTGGTTATTCCAATATTTGGCTACTTTAATTACGTGCAGATCAATCAGCAAAAAGCTCAGCCTGAGTCTTAATAACATGGCGTCACGTTTTTAGGATCACTTGTATATCTCAAATATCAGACACATCATTGTCACTTAATACTGTATGAGGATTTGTGACTGTTCTAAATGTTTTTATAAAGATTTTTTAAAATTATTATTTCATAGACTTCTAAATAGTTTGAATTAGATGACAAAAATTAAATACAGTTGAACTTAATTTTAAAATGTTAACATAGAAATTTTAAATAATTATATTGCTTTCATTGGCCCCTTCTTGAATAAAGCTTTGAATAAATGATAAAAAATTCCACTGTTTAGGAGTATGTGCTTAATCATGGTATTTAAAAGGTACTTTTCAACCACATAATAATGTATTATTTTATTTGTTTTTGCTTGTGTGATTTTTTTAACATACGTATATCAGATTATTGGGTTCCTCTTAATATCAAAATTAACAAATACCATTACAAATTGTGTTTAAATATTGTTAATGGAATTCTTTATACTTATTATTGTTCATATTTAAACAAAAATGACAAAAAATCACACAATTGTAGAATAAATTCATCGTATTTGCAGGTAGAAAAAGGACCTAAATATTGACAACTTGCTATAAACTGAAAAATCTTAGTGTGAGATGTCAATTTGTCAAGGTCTGTAATTTATATTTGTGCATAAGAACAATTTTTACCTTGATTTTGTACTTTTATTTGTTGAAAAATGAAATGAATGGTCATTTTTGTTTTACATATTATCATTGTCCCCGTAATCGAGATATTTTTCCCCGACTTTATTCTTAAGAGTATGAAATGTGTATATTTTGAGCACCAAGTTATTTTAATTACATATATACTATATAATAACTACATCCAAATCTGTATAAATGTGTGTGTGTGTGTGTGTGTGTGTGTGTGTGTGTGTGTGTGTGTGTGTGTGTGTGTGTGTGTGTGTGTGTGTGTGTGTGTTTTATAACTATATATGGGTATTTTTATGTAAACATTACTTGTTTATTATTCTACTATACAGACGAACATAATGTTTTGTTATAGACGATTTAACATTTCCACTAGTGGATTATTTATCCAATATTGCTTAAAATGAGAATAACTGTTATTACGATGAAAGTCTTCAATAATAATTAACAGCACCAGACTAGGGCCTCAAGCCCGAGCTGAGGACGGATCTGTGACGTCATGATGGATTGTTCAATTACCAAAGTGCTCAGCTCAGACTGTCTAAAATACTGAGGGCTTTGTTCTCAGATAGGTCTAGGTTCGGTCTGTTTTGGAAAAAACTACTCACAGAACTTATCCTAAGAAATTGAAGACAAGCTAATTCAAAGTAAAAACATCGAAAAAATCTGTATTTAAATTATAAAAGTGGATTCTAAATTAAATCACTGTCAGAAAGTATGATTTTTCCAGACATTTGCCATCTAGTTCAGTGATAGAAAAAAACAGTAACACTATGTTTGAGATCTGCAATCTGATCTCTTCTTCAGGTAAATAACTAACCTAACACATAATTACAAACTAGGTTAAAATAAACAAACCATACCAGAGCTCTGGTATAAAATATTAAATTTCAAGAAAACACATTTAAAGAAGTATATAACATAAATTTAAAAAACTAGAAATATATATTGCGAATATAAATTTCTTGTTGGATTTTCTTGTTTTCTTTCTTATTTGGATATTTCTTTTGGATATAATCATAAGTGGAATGATAAAGATCTACTAACCTTAATAGTGTGAAGGTGTTCTTCTGTGAATCGGGTACTTTAGAATAGATGGAGACTACTAAACTACTTACATAAATAGTGCAGAATCTACACTAGCTATATTTTATTTTAGCCAGTGTATTACATGTGATAAACAATCAGACATTATTTCTCAACATTCATTGGACTATGGAAAATAAAATTAAAATCACGGTTTTCAAATTAAAATCACGAAAAATGAAATATTGAGTAATGGGTCAAACAATTAGGGGTTCTGTAACACAAACTATAAGTTTATTCGGACAACCGTAATTATGTAACAGGTAATCAAAAGATGTATTTAAATCAAAATATGTTTCATTGTATAAATAATCCTAAATCATGGAATAATACATGTAACATATATTACCACGAATCTAATTTCAATATCTAGGCCCCCTCAGTTATATTGGACAAAATATTTGCGACAATTTTTTATATTTAATCAATCTGTGTTGTTATATTGCAAAAATTTACTTCAAAAAAAAAAATCTTAATACTTTAAAATTCAGTTCAAAAATGTTGTTTATTCTTTTGGAATGCGAAGTATTGTAATGTAAAATGTTTAAGTAAATTTATACTAAAACAGTTTTATAGTAATTAGTGTTTATTACTAACAATAAAGGAATTACTATGTAAATTTGACACAAAAATAAACACAAGTTGTCAAAAAGTAACCTTTATGTCCAAAGGAATTCGAAAAATATTTTACATATTTCGTACAAAAATATACTAGTAGTAGCTAAAAATATTTCATCTATTTAAATGAACAAATTTAAATCCTTTAATATTTTAATTAAATTGCATTCTGCCGAAATCAAAACATGTATGTATTATTAGCCATTATTGGTACTATATAGTAATCTTGTTTTTCACTATGTTGGCAATACATAAATACGATTAATATTATAATAAAAATGTATATTCTGCCGGCATGTCTATCTGTCTTTCTGTCGGCACAATAAGTCGAAAAAACTCATATCCATATTCATCTTCATTCTACTCGTGTAGCCATCGTGACCCACAGGTTATAAAATTGAGAAATCACTGTCTTCGAATTAAAGTTGGAGTTTTTAATAAGCGTAGCCCATTTTGCACTAACCAAACCGAAGTTAGGATATTAGTAGTTAATTAGCAGATTAATGTAAGAGGATTTGTTAGCAGAACGGAAGGGCTGAGCAAGCTCATTAAGTATGGGTTCACTTGCTGTTAAATTACTAGTTAATATACCAGTGTCCCGTACATTATATGGGTTTAGTGCTACAATTATATTAGGCCTCTTTATAGTTAATAAAAAGACTAATTCTCGCATAATTTACCTACTACCCACTTTATCAAGTCAACATATGTTGATAATATACAATCAATGAAAATAATTTGCTGAGCATTAGCAAAGCCTATCACTTGGCAGAAAAAATTTAATTTCTGTATATCTGTCGTCACGATATCTCGAAAACAAACTCACTATATACAAACTGACTACAACTCATATGAGATTTTAAATGTAACATATGTATTCATTATTTTTATTGCATCATTATTACTCAACTGTGAGTAGAACAATAATAGAGTAAAACGTCAATCTTACGTATGTAATTATTTAGACTTTAACCTTACTACATAAAAATGGCGGCACACTATGGATATGCCATATCTGCATTACGAGTATGATCTACTTGAAATACTCGTAAATACGGTTTAGGAATAACTATTCCTACCGATGTAATCAAAAAAAGGTAGATTTCACTTAGGGGACCTACCATATCGAAAACGTCAAACTAAATAGGTGGTTCTTTGTTTGAAGGTTATTTTTGACGATGGAAGGATTGTGAAGGAAACAGGATTTTTCCGGACATTTGCCATCGTTCAGTGAAACAAAAAATCAGTAACACTACGTTTCGAGATCTGCAATCCGATCTCTTCTTCAGGTAAAGAATTTAACCTAATACATAATTACAAAACTACGTTAAAATAAACAAATCTTACGAAAAGCGTTGTGGCACGCCTAGGTCAGGAATCACAACCACCATGTTGTTTGTCAACTTCACTAACTCTATAACCATGCACTTAATAAAAAACTATACAAAACACCAATCATTATAACTGAACTACGGAATACAGGTCACAATACGTCTTCATTCGTCTACTGACCATCTACGACTGACCAGAGGGCGCTAGCCAATGGCAATCGTCACCAGTGCTTTAGTTGTGGTACTCTCCGTAGCATTTATATGAAACATAATAATAATAACTTCATGCAAAATAATGAGTTCTATGGTTGTGAATGACCAACCATGAAATGTTGACGAACTTCATTGAAGCCTGTCACTTAGTAGGCCGGGGAGAAATTTCGTTTCTGAAAGATTGTCTGTCTGTCTATCTGTTCGAAATCTCGAGAATGAAATGAGCAACACGTGTTAAATTTTGCAAGCAGCCTTGGCGTTGCATGTTATGTGATAGATGGCGGGATTTACTCCCACCTTGTTTAGGTCGTGAATCAAGAACACTGCTCCGTAATATTTATAAAAAACATACGGATCAGTTATATTACAAAGTGCCATACACCATTTCGATTTCTACTGAACATCCAGGGTTATTATAACATAGTAAAAATCAAAAAAGTATGGCATTCTTTTACATTTATTAATTCAAAGTCAGTATTATCATAAAATGTATTGTTGAGTTTTCTTACCAACAGAGAGGAATTATGATTCTATATAGGACACACACGAACATATATATCTCTTCAGTTCCAGGATATAGCCACTGTAATGGCTTCCCCAATACTGCAATGAACCCACTCTATATTCAACTAGCTAGAATTTGAATAATCATCTAGTTTCTACATTTGTCTTCGCGGTGTCTTAATTAGTTCCACGATAGCCAAGGATTACCCACTAACATTACTTTTATTTTTATTTTGGCTTTTATGTAAATACAGCATTTATTAAAACACCAAGACTATAATTTACCCATTGGCTTTCAAAATATATTTTAAAAACAGTGTTGCTTTATTTACATTATGTTTAATGATCAAATTTAAACATTACGTAGTATTTCATAATTGTAATGCTATTTTAATCACACGACATGCAATTTATGACATTTTTATCTACTTTAATTCAAATAAAAGTAAAATTTGTTCGAAATAAATTGAATTTGAAGAGCCTGTAGCGCTAATACCCCTAGTCAGCAGTATATAGGGTCTAACACTATGTAATTCGCTTCCATGATAGTTTTAGTCAGATATTGTCAATAAACCGCTGAGACTTGAATTAATACTGATAGTAGGTTCAGTTATATTCATCAAAATGTTCAACAAGCTATATAAGAAAATTAATTTCTTATATACTTAAATTAATTGCCGTTTTAAAACATAAAGAATACTACTTTATCCTCCTCCTTAGAAACTATTGCCTTTTTGTCTTATTGTTTCAAATGACAACGCCGCGATACCACAGGAAAATGCCGACATTGATTTTCGTGTTAGTATTCCACTTAAGCTTTTGAGGGTGTGACGTGTGTTTGCGCTCTAGACTGATCTGTAGTGACAACGCCTGGGATCATTTCCTCCTGACTGGACTTCAAGCTGTTGTCTAGTATTATTAGTGTTTGTTAGTATCAGTCCATTGCGGAACGTTTGTAGATTTATGTATGACGTTTCTACGTCTGAGGGGGAGGGCAGTTTTTCATCCTCTAAACGTAATGTTATACATTTTGAAACATTTACCTTTGGCAAATGTTCGAAATTCTATTATCATTTCAAAATAATACATCGTCAATAACAAAACATTAAACAGAGAATCCACAGTTAACATGTAAATGGGTATGTAATAGTTCCTGCTGCTCGTTTAATGTTAATCTTTTACAAGGAAGGGATAGTACTTCATAAGTATCTCATCGTCTGCACATATTTTTCTTTTTTAATCAAATCTAAATAACTACGAAAGGAACCGGGCTGTTACTTGAAGAGTTGTATATAATTTGATGTTTTAATTTATTAAGTCCTGTAACAATAATAGAACATTTTAATAGGAGCTCTCTGGATTATATAAATCAATCCTGTTACTTTTACTATTTTTGACATACTTGTTAGATCATGTAAAAGCACTGGTAAAAAAATTATTTTGGTTAAATTAATTTTAAGCATATTTTATTGCTTCAAAGTGGGAGACCAAAACAAAACAAAATTTTTACACTTCATAACTTTAATTTGGCTTTGAAAATATATTACAGTTATAGACGTTAAGAGCGTTTAATGTTGACATTACTCGCTGTACATTTGCGATTTCTGCATAAGAATCCGATAATAAGATTAACACATTACATATGTACATTATTACATGTGTAATATGTCTATCTCGTGAAATGTTTCTCCTACTTTGTCATCAGTTCGGAACAGAACTTAAAAAATGTTAATCGCGAACTGATAAGACTGTTGAAAAATAACTCAAATCCCTTGAACTCTAACATGGCTGTTACCGTCTTCCTTAGTTTAGACAACGAGATTCTTGTAATGAAAGACAATTAAACTAGACGTATAGAATTTACATGATGCTCTATGGCTGCATCAGTCATAGTACTAGCCCTGACCGTCGGATCGCGCTACAAATATTTACTCATTTTTGACTTTCCTAACTTTATATTTTATCTGTATCCAAACGTTTTATACTTTGGTACAAAAACTGCATCTTTGTACTTTTAATAAGCTAACAAATTAAGGTCTATTATATTAAGGCAGGATATTAAAAATATACAGATTGTGCCAAAAACTTAAAGTGGTACAACCAATCTATGCAATAAAATAAATATTTTTATTTGGTAAAATTTCAATATAATCGATTAAATATTTTTAAAACAGAATAAAGATTAAAATGTTGAAATTAATATATTCTGTTTATGGATTTTATTATCACCATCCAAGACTATGAGTGTCACATGTATCTACAAACTTTATGAAAATGTAAAGCCGCTTAATCAAGCTAAGAAGACAACTTGGTTAAAAATATGAAACATAAAAAAATTTGTTTTTTATTTTGATAGATGAAAATTTTGAGGTCAAAATGGTGCATAAATCGTGAATATCCAACAATAATAAATTATATATTTAATATTTAAATATTTATATACATCCACTGATTACGCAATTTCTCTGAGTTTTATACAGTAACATTTATGTTCAACAATAGCAGACGGTTTCTTGTTAAACATTTGTGTAGTACATCTTTTTGAGTAATCCCAGTCGTGCTTATGTTTTGTCTGGTAAAATAAATGCTTCTAGATGTCGAAAATTAAAAGTCATTTTGGGTGTATGAGGCTGTGTACAAAGCTCAATGATGGCCATATTGGCAAGTGCAAACTCGTACAAGAAATCGGAGTTAACCCTGGCAGGAAGTCAGTTGACTGCCGTAGAATCCGTGAAGCTGATAGAACCATCAATAAACTTCTGAAAAAATCAGAAAACATCATAAGAAAAAGAAGACCGCAGAACTAGTTTGAAGAAGAGGTTAATGGACCATCATATGGCTCAGGAATTTATTAATAAAGGTGTGCGAAACAATTCTTGTTTTTTTTTCAATTTTGTCAGACGTTTTATAACACTTAAGCCCATTTTTCTTAATAACTGTAAGAGGTATCACCCCGACTTGAAAAGGTAGTTAGTTTGTACTACTGGTACTAAGATTATGTGAAAATATGAAAAAAAAATATGTAAAAGTTTGTGCAATTTTAAAATATATACAAAGTATTTATAAATACTAGAAGGCAACCATTTTATTACCAGTTACGTCTAGTACACACTATAAGATAAAAAATTGTTATAGCTCTTATAGTTCTTTAGAAACAAGAACAAAAGTTAACATTGCAGTCAAGCCAATATTGGTCTCATTAAGCATGCTAACCTAAACTTTACGTGTTTGTATATGCTGTTGAAACCGCTCTAGCTGAAACGTTTTTAATATTTTGAATTCATTGCTAATATAATTCTGCAAACAATGCAAACGAAACACTAGGAATACTTTGTAGCCAAAGTTATGGCTACCTCTGTTACTGGAACTGAGTTGTCAGTTAAATAATGCAAAATTCTACAGATTGATCTTGTAGGGAACTTGGACTTGTGTACTCCTCCACTCATTTGCTAGTAATGTCAACTTGGCTGGGGGCGCGGCGTTGTTGCGGTAGTATTGTCGCATAATGGCGGTCTTTAGCCGCACAATGATAACATTAATGTTGTAACGCCTTCTTTGTTCCTCTCAGAGCCCGTGGCCTCCACTGATTGGCCAGAAATATTTACAACTCATCTCAGATTCTTTAGAGACATCTACATTGCCAACTAAGTTAATCGTCATCTAAATGAACATGAGGTTGTATAAAGATTGAAGTATATGTTGTTTCTAAAATTTAATTTAAAGCAATCAATAATTCTATAAAACGTGCTGAAAAACAGAGAAATTTAATTTTTTTTTTAGGTTACTCAGAAAAAAATGCTCGTGATGGATAAGAAATAATACTAATAATCAAGAAATAATAAACTTATAATGCTAAAATATGGTAATAATAACTATAGATAGATAGTAATAAATTTAAAAAGCCAGTCATCGTGTATACACGTACATACAGATAATATCTTGAAATTTTAATGAAATCTGCGAGTTATTAGAAATGAATAGGACGTAACAATTTCGGTGAGGTGTAAGTTGCAACAGTTTTCTTACCTGTCTAAAATATGCTTTGGATAATATATCTATTAAAAATATAAATGATGTAATTTTCTTCCAGAAAACAATAACTCGGTATTCTTCTTCTGTAAATAGAGATATTTTAGTTTTTGTATATACATTTAGAAAAGGTCTTTACAATTAACTCAGTAAAATAAGGCAAAATAAGGATGCAAACCTCGGAATGAAAGATAATAAGCTAAAAATTTGCATACGTCTTTATTTTGATGGTATAAAACTTACCTCAAAAGTCTCATATAATCACGTGTACGCGTCTTTAGATATTTAAGGTCAAAGTTCATGAAAATCAGTTTTTTGCAAATATCTTTTTTCCCTTACGCTAAATGACTTTGAAGGTGATTAGAGAAATTGTAGAACAAAAAATTCTCTTCAACTTTTGTCTGAAGTAATTTTATGTACGTTCAACCCTTTTTGAGATACAGCGCAAAGAGTAGGGGACCGCTTACCTGTATATACGATAATGCGAGGTCAGCCAGTAGAATACAATAAATAAATGAGTTATATTGTTAATTATTCACTTACTATTATTATTATTACTTAATAATATTATTATTGTTAGCATTATTATCATTTATTATTTAATATACCATATTTATAGATATTAATTATAAATTATATATTCTCTAAATAATACTTATTTTATTTTTACAAAACATACAATATTAAAAGAAATATTTCAAATGAAGTTTAATTATATATTTATTTATTGATCCAATAATCAATTTATTAAAATTACAAGTATAAAATATTTGTTTTCATTATTAGTGATTAATATTTTTGTTTTAATTTTCTTCTTTTTCATTGTCTTCTTCTCCTCCTCCTCCTCCTCCTCTCCTTCTTCTTCTTCTTGTTCCTCTGGCTGTTCAATATCGGATTCATTTTCATCATTCTCGTTTACTAAATTATCAGAATAGAAAGATTCAAGAATATCATGTGCATATTCACTTTCTTCATTGAAACCATCTGAAGTTGATGAAGCGTTGAGGCATGATTGTCCATTACACTGCCCACAAATTAAAAGTGCATCGCAATCCTGATTTCCTGCATCCGCAATTAGAAGCACAACCTTTTTGCAATTGCAAAATATTGTATTCAGCAGTTCTTCTGGTGCTGGTGGTAATAATGTTGTTATTGGTCCCAGGAGTTGATTTTGCAGTACCCAGCCGAATTCCTGGGGTTCTAAATCATTTCCCAACCTAATTTGGGTCTAATAATAGACACGAAGGATATGCTGACGAGCTGCTGTACTTGAAGGAGGAAGACTTGATAACTGCACTAGTTTGCTGAGTCTTGTTGATTTGATGAACTGGGTGTATCGAAAAGAGTCTATATCGTCTTCTAATTTCGGAGCATTATACGTTGCTAAGAAAATACGTACTCCATTTTCAAATACTTCTTGTTCAGAGCAGTTTTTTTGTTTAAATAGTTCAGCTGATTGATTTAAATCGTGATGTTTTTCGAACATTTTAATAAACGATATTTTACCTTTCTTATAAAGCCCAGAAGTCGCATCACATCCACTAAATGCGTGTAAAAATAATATGTGTTTCTTAGAATGAGGGTATTTATCAAAACTTTTCGATGAATACAGTTTTGTCTCCACATTATCCTTACCCATTTTTTTGAAAACAAATTTCTTGTTGATGTGATTGAGCACTTCCTATCAAGATAACTAGCAAATCAATATCTTCGCCTACAATGACAGAAGTTTTTTTTTAAGTTCAGACTCTGCAATAGCTGTTTCTACAATGAGAAACATCAGCATCATCTCTGGCTTGTTTTGTAGTGATATTAACAGTTTTTAATTTGATGATAAGCATGTCTATAAATATTTTTTTTTATTAGATGAATTCGAAAAAAATTTTTCTTGGCTGATTGGCACCACCATTGTTTCATCAGAGCGAGTTCGTAAGATTTTGACACACACAGCAGTTCTTCTTAATTGTTCCATTGCTTTAATGTTCTTAGTGTTGTCTGAGTAACCATCAAATACAACAACGATACTTGACCCATAATGTGTTTGTAAATATTTGACGTATTTATTCAAAATATCAGAGATAGTATCATCTTTATTCCATACAACGCGATGCAAGAGAAATCCACCATCGATGATATATGCACAGTGGTTTCGTCTCGGTGTATTAAATATTTAATAATAATGATAATAATAATAACAATAATAATAGTATTAAGTAATAATAATAATAACATTAAATGAATAATTAACAATATAACTAATTTATTTATTGTATTCTACTGGCTGACCTCGCATTATCGTATATACAGGTAAGCGGTCCCCTACTCTTTGCGCTGTATCTCAAAAAGGGTTGAACGTACATAAAATTACTTCAGACAAAAGTTGAAGAGGATTTTCCGTTCTACAATTTCTCTAACCACCTTCAAAGTCATTTAGCGTAAGGGAAACGAGATATTTGCAAAAAACTGATTTTCATGAACTTTGACCTTAAATATCTAAAGACGCGTACACGTGATTATATGAGACTTTTGAGGTAAGTTTTATACCATCAAAATAAAGACGTATGCAAATTTTTAGCTTATTATCTTTCATTCCGAGGTTGCATCCTTATTTTACCGGACTAAATACCTTCTAACAATCAAAACTCTCTCGAGTCAGAGAAAAGAATTTGGCAAAAACGTTTGTTTGGCCCACAACATTATTGGTTGTTTATTTCAAAGGTAAGATAATAATAAATAAGCTTACTGTTAAAGAAGAAGTGTCCCTATAAAAAACTGATAATGACAAATAGTCAAACAATATATTTTCAAAACAATATAAGTAAAAATAGAACATTCCCAATAACTAATAATAACCATTAGTGACAAACCTCGCCAGCTGATCGTAGTTTCTAAATCAAAGCAGTCTATTATTTGCCAAACCAAAGAGATATAACAATCCCTTCTCCATTATCGATTGTCTTTCATCAAAATCTTAGAGCACTTTCCCAACTCTTTAGTTGACCAATATGTCTTCTAATTTTACAGTCTCCGGTTTCTATTAGATGAGTTTCACGTATATAGTCTCTTCAAACGCTGTATTATTCGAAAACTCAGGCTGGAGCTGGTCCACATTCAATGTTCTAATTCCTTTGGTTTGCAAATTCCTTCCTACATTTGATAGTCTCTGGAATTCTTGTTTATCGGTGGTAACACTTAATGAAAAATAAAAAAATAAAAATGTCATCCGGAAATTATTTTACATGGAAACCAGACCAGTTGCTGGATCAGGAGATAAATGCTTCCTTGCCAAAAAAACCTGTTGAACTTCTGATTCAACGAATCTAGTTTCATGGAATAAAATGTCTCAGGACACCTCTTGTTTATTGAAGAATGGGTGTTTAGGATGTGGTAGTTTTTTTTATAATATTTCTTTCTAATGGTGCTTTAGACATTATTCGATATGAAAACAATTTATATTGCATTTTACAAGTATACACGATAGCTAAAAATGTAATCAATTGTTTTTGTTGTCTCATAGGCTGTTTTTGCCTATTACATAATAAAACTTGTATTTACATGTTAACACACAGTGTAGAGTATAAGGATAAGGGGTTTTCAGGCTTTAAGGAATTAATGCATCGTGTAACTTTAATTGGGTTGTTCCCTCGGGAATGACAACGTCCTGATGATAACTGAACGGCAGCAGCGTTATCTCATGCTGTAGATTATAAGTTGAGGGTTTCTCAGGCTTAAGGAATTACTGCGTTGTAACTGTAATTGGGTTGTTCCCTCGGGAATGACACCGTCCTGATGATAACTGAACGGCAGTAGCGTTATCTCATGCTGTAGATTATAAGTTGAGGGTTTCTCAGGCTTAAGGAATTACTGCATAGTGTAACTGTAATTGGGTAGTTCCCTCGGAAATGGCAACGTCCTGATGATAACTGAACGCCAGCAGCGTTATCTCATGCTGTAGATTATAAGTTGAGGGTTTTCATTTACAAGACATTTACAAGACACGGGATGCATTTAAAAACCAAAAGTAAGCAACTCCTGGCAAGGCACCTGATACAATGCATGCAGGAGCTAGGTCACATTCCTGGTGCAGCGCAGTCTTCGCCTCCTACAGACACCCGAAGACAATCCTCTGCTGGCCGGAAGTCTTCGTCGGCTGGCGTAACCGAACCTCGACTTTTGCTGACGCGGTCAAGACGACAAAGAATAGTGTGAAAAAAACAAAAAACTTTCCACCTCTAATGACTACGACAGTAACCTAGGGATATCAGCACTGGATACTCAAAAACATTTTTCAAATTCCAAATCAAAATTTAACAACAAAATTCAAAATTCTTTACAAACACTTTCAGTGTTGCATCAAAATGCACAGATTGCATCCAACAAAATTGAGGAGCTATCGCTTCATGGCAGACGAACTGCAACCTGATATTTTCATTATCTCTGAGCATGGTTTCACACCTGAAAATGCTGCTCTGTTCAGAATTGACAATTATCAATTGGCAACTATATTTAATCGAACGCAATACAAAGGGGGAGGTGTGGCAATTTTTGTCAAATCGAAACTGGTATTCCAACCCTTCAGAGTTGACCGCACTAGCGAGTTGGACTTTGAAGCGGAAGGTATACAAATCAGTCTAAATTTTTCTGGAAAACTTGTAATAATTGGCGTATATAGATCCCCGAACGGATGCTTCACAACATTTTTTGAACAATTCGAGTCCCTTCTAAATTTGTTACTTTCCAAGGCATTAAAATTTATAATTACTGGTGATTTCAACATTGGTGTATTAGACCACACCAACCCTCAAACCCAGCGGTTTCGCGATGTTCTCACTTCTTTTGACTTAGTCTGGTCCGTGAACACACCAACTCGAGTGACTGCCAGGTCGAGTACGGCCATCGACAACGTCATCACAAACTTTCCGGGCGTCTCTGTTACTGTTCTCGACGCGGCCATCTCTGACCATTTCGCACAGGAGACTGTAATCAAACAATTTCAATCCTAAATACGAACCCTCTTCAGCAAAATTTAAAAGAGATTTAAAAAATGAAAACATTAAAATTCTCAACAGATTCCTCCAAAGAGAATCTTGGTCATTTGTTGGATGCTTTTGAACACGTAGAGGAAGCATTCACTGCGTTCAATGACTGCCTTAATTATTACTTAAATATTACTTGCCCATATAGAATGATAAAGGAGCGATCTCATAGGAAGAGTAATGCCTGGATTACTCAGGATATTCTCTACTTGAGAGAAAGGCTCAAATTTTACCATTCAATTTATTTAAAATCAAATAACGAAAACTTCAAAAATTTTTATAGAATATTTAAAAAAAATTATCGCAATGAAATAAAAGCCGCTAAAGCACGAGATATTGAACAAAAATTGGAGAACGCAGAAAATTTTTCAAAAAGTGCGTGGGAAGTAATAAAAAGCGTTACATCACAAAAAAATAACTCAAAACAATCAAATCCGAAACTAAAAAATTGACGGTAAATTAACATACGACCCACTTCTAGTGGCTAGCGAATTTAATAATTTTTTTTCGACTGTGGCTGTACCAAGCACATCTTTCAGTTGTGACAATCTTGTAGAAAATGTAGACGTCTCAGGCTTCACCTGCCCCCACATCTTCATCATCATCTTCCCCTGAGTCGCCGCCCACCCTCCAGCGGGCTGGATCAGCGGCGGCAAGAGCGCGGAATGCCCTGAGACGTCGCCGTCTGCCAGAGGATCGGGAATTGACTCCTCCCAGGGTCCCCTTAGACCACCCTCCACCTGCTGGACTACCTTCTCCGCCCTCTCCGCCGCCGCCTCTGCCTTCACCGGTACATCCGCCCTTGGCACTGCCTCCACCCTCGCCGGAGCCTTCGCCCGGCCGCCCTCCTTTGCCGGACCCCCACCATCTCCGGCTGCGCCCTGTCACGGAGCCATGCCGCTTGGCCGTCGCTCACCTGGAGCTCCAGACCCTCCGCCTGATCCTCCGTCGCCTGGGTTACCTCCTGGCTCTCCTGCTGAGCTTCCTGACCACCTCACAGCTTGGCAGCGTCAGTGGCTGCCCCGATTCATCCCGGGGACCCCATGGGACGAGTTCATCGTCGCTCTGGATGAGATGACGGCTTCACTCTCGACGGCACCGCAGCCCACAAATCCTCCTAGGCTTCCTCGTCGCCGTGCTGCTGCTGCACCGCGTGACAATCGCCGGGACGTCAGGGAGGCCGCCAGGCTCCAGCGCCTCTACCGACGGGCTCCTCGGAAGGCGATGAGGGAAGTTCTGGGCTCCTCATCGCCATTTTGTTTCCATCCCTGAGGAGACCATTAAGAGACACTTTGAGGCTTCTTATACCTCAAGAGACGGATGTGCCGGTGTCCCTCCGCCGGATTGCCTAGTCCCTCCCGCTCCGCACCCCCCTCCACTGCTTGACTCTGCACTGCCTGAGGAGATCTCCCTCCTGCTGAGGAGGGCCTCCAATACTGCCCCTGGCCCTGATGGGGTGCGGTACAACGTGTGGCGCCGTAGAGACCCGACGGGACACGTGCTGGCGGCGGTCTTCAACCTCTGCATCACCGCCGGGCGCTTCCCGCCATCCTGGAAGTCTTCCTCTACGGTGCTGATTCACAAGAAGGACAGCCCTGGCGACATCAATAACTGGCGTCCCATCGCCCTCTCCAACACTGCGGGGAAGCTCCTCTGCAGTCTCCTGGCGGATCGTCTCTCCAGGTGGGCCTCCGAGAACAATCTCATCTCTGGGGCTCAGAAGGGGTTCACCCCAGCGGAGGGCTGCCTGGAGCACAAACTTCATCCTCCAGGAACTCCTCGATGACGCAAGGCGGCGTGGGAGTGAGCTCTGCGTGGCGTGGTTGGACCTCGCGAACGCCTTCGGCAGTGTCCCCCACTCCGCCCTCCTCGCCGCGCTCCGTTCTGCGGGGCTCTCACAAGACCAGCTGCGCTTCATCGAGGACTTATACCAGGGGAGCTCCACTTCCATCCGCCACTCCAGAGGATCGACTGACCCCATCGCCTTTGGAGCTGGAGTTCGCCAGGGCTGCCCACTCTCCCCCATCCTCTTCAACCTGGTGATGGAGTACCTGATTCGGGCCGCTCACTGCACTGGAGGACCAGCATGGAGCAGTACTTCACGGCACCAGCGTCAGCGTCCTGGCCTACGCCGATGACCTCGCCCTTGTGGCGAGGTCGGAGGCGTCTCTTCAGGCGCTGCTAGACGTCGTAATTCCAGCTGCGACGTGGGTGGGACTACGCTTCAAGCCCACCAAGTGTGCCACGCTCCATGTTGCCCGGAGGACAACTAGACCTTCTGTCTTCCGGATCTACGGTGCGCCGCTTCGGGTCCTCGGCGAAGGGGAGTCCTACCAACACCTTGGAGTCCCCACTGGGATGAAGGTGGATCAAAACCCCGGTCGCCACCATCGCCAGGTTGGAGGCCGAGACTGAGGCCGTCCTTCGGAGTGTGCTGGCACCTTGGCAGAAGTTGCACGCCTTGCGGACCTTCATCGTTCCGCAGCTGGAGTTCAACCTCAAGACCGCGCGGATCCGCAAGACTGCACTTAGGAGCCTGGACAGTAAGATCAAGTGTGGTGTGAAGAAGATCTTCAACGTCCCTTCACGCGCCAGTGCCGAGTTGGTCTATCTCCCACCTTCCTGCGGCGGGGCTGGACTCGTCCCGCTGGCCGACCTCTCGGACCTGGCCGCCATCAACCACGCGTTCAGGCCCCTCACCTCACCGGATGCCAGGGTGGCCTCGCTTGCCTTGGAGGGATTGGCGGCCTCTGCGCGGGCCAGAGGAGTGCTGCCCGCGCTGGAATGGAATTCCTTGTGGGATACCTCAACGGCGACTTCCCCGGGAACTCCAATGTTGCCACCACTTTTTCTGCCGCGCGGGCGGCTCTGAATAGGCTGAAGAAGCGCTTGCCTGACCTGCGCTGGGGCTGGTGTGCCGGCAGGGCAACATTCCAAATCACGATCCCTGGGGATAGGGCTCTCAGGATCGTCGACAGGGGCTCCCATCACGCGCTGTCGGCCAGTCTGCGCTCCTCGCTGCAGCAACACTTCAGGGCCACCCTTTCCGCGAAACCCGACCAGGGAAGGGTGGCCAGGGTCACCACCACCTGCGCCACGGCCAACCACATGCTGCACGAGGGACGCTACACACGCTTTGCGGACTGGCGGTTTGTTCACCGGGCCAGGTTGAATGTCCTCCCTCTCAACGGCTGCCGGCGCTGGGGAATCAACGATCGGCGTTGTAGGCGGTGTGGTCAACACGACGAGACCACCGCCCACGTGTGCTCTGCCACTGCACCTCCAGCCTCGCTACTGGCATCACGCGAAGACTACACAACGCCCGTCCAGGATCTCCTCGTCGCTGCCATCAGACCTGCGGAGGGAGTTGAGGTCCCGCGTGAACCAGCGGGTGCCCCTACAAGCGCTGCTCCAAGGCCGAGACGATTTTCCGGAGGAGATGGAGCGCTGCCGTCCGGATGTGGTGATGATCGACGCCCACAACAAGATCGTCAAGATCGTCGACATCGCCGTTCCGTACGAGGACGGCTGGCGGGCCATCGAGGCTGCGCGGGAGAGGAAGCTGGACACCTATGGACCACTCGCCCGGATGCTGACGGCCGGAGGCTACAGGACTTCCGTGGACGCCTTCATCGTCGGCTCCCTGGGTGCGTGGGACAGCGCCAACTGGGGGACCCTGGCACGCCTCGGGGTTTCACCGTAGATACGGCACATCCCTCTCCCGTCGCTGCGTCTCCGAGGCCATTCGCTGGAGCCGAGACATATATGTCACCCATGTATCCGGCGGTCCAGCAGTGGCAAGACTGAACTTCCATGTGTTTTTTATAGTTATTTATTTATTTATTGCATGTTATTTAGTATATATTGACGATTTTAACTATTTATTACCATTATTGCATGTTATTTAGTATTTTAGTGTTTTAGTAATTTATTGACACTTGATTGACTTTTCTCCTACCTCCTAAGACTCGACAATGTTACCTTAAGTTTATTTAGAATAAGATATTTGGAAATTGTTTTTTAACCATATTAGAATTAAGACACTAGTTATGTAAGACACAAGAAAATAAAGGCAGAAAATAGTGAGACCGGTCTCTTCCATGGTTCTGTTTCCTGTGGGGGAGGTGGAGATGGCAGTCGTCTTGAGAGACCTCAAGCCGAAGAAGTCCAGCGACATCAACGGAATGTCCGTGTGGCTGATCAAGCGTTGCTTCAAGCACATTTTGACACCACTTACTAAATTGATAAATCTGTCCTTCGCCCAAGGCGTTTTCCCTTCAGCTTTGAAGACAGCAAGAGTGGTTCCGATCTTTAAAAAAGGATGATCCTTGCATCGCAAGTAATTACCGTCCTGTATCCATTCTTCTTCCTGTCATGAGCAAATTTTTCGAAAAGGTTTTCATTAGAAGGCTTGAAGGTTTTCTTGAACAGTTTGAAATTTTTCACCCTGAGCAGTACGGATTCAGGAAAAATAAATCGACGATTGATGCTGTAACAAAACTCATTGACTGTGTTGTTGATGACTTGGAGAGGCGAGAACAAGTGCTCAGCATATTTCTCGACCTTTCAAAGGCCTTTGACTGTGTGCATCATGGGACATTGTTTGCATCAGTTATGGACATGTGGTGTTCGAGGTCAGCCGCATAAATGGCTTTCGTCATACCTCAGTGGCAGAGAGCAGTGTGTGCAGATCGCGAACACCCTGTCAGGCAAAGTAAAAAAATGCAGTACGGTGTTCCCCAGGGTTCAATTTTGGGGCCCATACTTTTTCTCATTTACGTCAACAGATTGAATTCATCAATTCAAAATGGAGAGGTGATTCAATATGCGGACGATACGACTCTCTGCATCAGATCAAGTACGAAACAAGATCTTGAGATCAAAGCCTTTTATTGAACTAAACGCATGCATCGAGCACTTTTCAAAGATAAATCTAAAAACTAACTATGCCAAAACTAACGTAATAAAATTTTGTCTCCATCAACAAGAAGACGAATACAGACCAATTGTGATGGCGGATGAAGCTATCTTAGATGAAGCCGAATCCACCAAGTTTCTGGGGATGTACCTGGACAGGGGACTGACCTGGAGCGATCACATTGACAGAGTTTGCTCAAAGGTTGCCTCAGGCACTTATGTCTTACGCAATCTAGCAAAATTCTGCTCGTTTGATGTACTGAAAAACTGCCTACTTTGGCATAGTACATCCACATTTGACCTACGGTTTGAGACTATGGGGCACCTGTTCTAAATACAAATTTGACAGAGTATTTAGAACACAAAAGAAAGCTGTTCGAATAATTTCGAAATTAAAACCCAGAGAGTCGTGTAAAATTGCCTTCAGGGAGCTTGGATTTCTAACCTTACCCAGCTTCTATATTCTCGACGTTACCCTGTACTGCCGATTCAAATGTGAACTGGTTCAGGGCAGGGACGTCCATCAGTACGAGACCAGAGGCAGGAACAATTTCAGGACAGAACAGCATAGAACGGCTATGTTCGAACACTTACCATCTCAAATGGGTGTCAAGTTAATCAATAAGCTCCCTGGAGATCTCAAACGAATTAATGAACCCAAACAATTCAAATCTCGATTAAGACACTTTTTGTTGTCAAAGGCATTTTACTCCGTTGATGAGTTTACGATGGGCCGCTGGGATGAAAATTAATATTTTATTATTATTATTCTATTTATCCTCTTCTGATATCCAAAACATGCAAAATACAATATATTGTTAGGTTCACACATGAGTATGTGGAATTAACTGTGCCTATGTTAAGATAGGTTTTAGTTTATAGATTTTTAAATCAATATGTTGAAATGACGCTTGCAATGCAATTTTGTTAATTGTTTACTGCAATAAAGAATTATTATTATTATTATTATTATTATTATTTCTCAGGCTTAAGAATTACTGCATCGTGTAACTGTAATTGGGTAGTTCCCTCGGAAATGACAACGTCCTGATGGATAACTGAACGGCAAGCAGCGTTATTTCATGCTGTAGATTATAAGTTGAGGGTTTTTTTCAGGCTTAAGGAATTACTGCATTGTGTAACTGTAATTGGCTTGTTCCCTCGGAAATGACAACGTCCTGATGATAACTGAACGCCAGCAGCGTTATCTCATGCTGTAGATTATAAGTAGAGGGTTTCTCAGGCTTAAGAATTACTGCATTGTATAACTGTTATAGGGCCGCCCCGCTCCCTCGGGATCGATTAAGCCCTGATAATAACTGAATGGCAAGCAGCGTTATCTCATGCTGTAGATTATAAGTTGAGGGTTTCTCAGGCTTAAGGAATTACTGCATTGTGTAACTGTAATTGGCTTGTTCCCTCGGAAATGACAACGTCCTGATGATAACTGAACGCCAGCAGCGTTATCTCATGCTGTAGATTATAAGTAGGTTTCTCAGGCTTAAGAATTACTGCATCGTGTAACTGTAATTGGGTAGTTCCCTCGGAAATGACAACGTCCTGATGATAACTGAACGGCAGCAGCGTTATCTCTTGCTGTAGATTATAAGTAGAGGGTTTCTCAGGCTTAAGAATTACTGCATCGTGTAACTGTAATTGGCTTGTTCCCTCGGAAATGACAACGTCCTGATGATAACTGAACGGCAGCAGCGTTATCTCTTGCTGTACATTATAAGTAGAGGGTTTCTCAGGCTTAAGAATTACTGCATCGTGTAACTGTAATTGGGTAGTTCCCTCGGAAATGACAACGTCCTGATGATAAGCTGAACGGCAGCAGCGTTATCTCTTGCTGTAGATTATAAGTAGAGGGTTTCTCAGGCCTAAGGAATTACTGCATCGTGTAACTGTAATAGGCTTGTTCCCTCGGAACGACAACGTCCTGATGATAACTGAACGACAGCAGCGTTATCTCATGCTGTAGATTATAAGTTGAGGGTTTCTCAGGCTTAAGGCATTACTGCATTGTATAACTGTAATAGTGCCGCCCGCTCCCTCGGGATCGTCTAAGTAC
Source organism: Homalodisca vitripennis (assembly GCF_021130785.1). Classification (NCBI taxonomy): domain Eukaryota; kingdom Metazoa; phylum Arthropoda; class Insecta; order Hemiptera; family Cicadellidae; genus Homalodisca; species Homalodisca vitripennis. Next base: position 47,802 of record NW_025779990.1, read on the forward strand.
TGATGATAACTGACCAGCAACATCATTATCTCATACTGTGTCATTATTGTTGCTAGTAATCTGCTGTTACACTTCTGAAGGATATGAGATGTGATGTTTCTTAACTTTGTCTTTTTTATTATTACTTTACGAGTAATGTAATTTTATATTTCATCTGGCATATTGCATGATTTGTATTCTTGTGGATTAATAACTTGATTCTGTGTTCAAAATCTTGTTTTGACAACAGATGTTTTGTGAAGAGACAAGATTTTTCCGTACGTTTTTTTATTTGTTCAGAAACAAAAAATCAGTAAACGTTACATTTCAAGATCCGCAATCTGAATTTATTCCTCTGGAGGATAGTCAACTTTACATACCCGCCAATAAAAACATATAATACCAAAGAGATTGTACCAAATAGGGAATCAATAACAAATATTTTTGGGTGTCCTGCTCACTCTAAAACATGGAAGTAATAAAACTAATTGTTAACTTATTGACTGGCTCCGAACTAAATAATAAACTATTTCCTAATGTACACATCAAAAAGGAAATTTGTTTGGGGCTTTCACTTCCATTTTGATGGAAGGATAAATATTACTGTTATTATATAAAAGTAGCTCAGTTTTGTATAGATGAGTATTCCAATTTTTTGGTTTTGGAATCACAGAACCATGGAATGTGTCCGGAAAAGGCCACCTTCATCTGGACTATCTTTATCTGTCTAACCATTGTAACAAGATGTGGATTTTACTTTTGTTTTAAATTTCTTCTTTGGGTATAATAATCAATTATACTATATTCTGCAATCTTTTCGGTATCAAAGTACGGTCATGAATGAAACTGGATAACGGTTAATACAAGGTACTAAAAATATTAAAGAAAAGTGATATCTTTTTATAAGTAAATCTGCGCTCTGTGTAATATAAAATGTTTTATATTTTTATATATTCAAAAATTTCTAACTCCTCTTAGTTGGTCGGTCACCAACACGCTAAAATGTTCAACATTTAATTCTCAGTTCCGAAGCGTACTGAATTAGTTCAATATAATGAAAAATTAGCCAACGCGGTAAGTCTTCAGGCAGGAGTCTTTTTCTTCTGCCCTAAGAAGGGAATGTTTTATACAAAATCCGGATACATTAACAGGATTTGCTCACAGTACTGTACACAGCAGGACAGGATTAAAATCATCTGGTACTAAAGGATTATTTCCTTGTTCATCTTGTTATGAGCCAAACTATCATTGGTACGCTATGATGAATGGTCTGGAGACCATTTAAAATTTGGCTATGACTACTAGGTTTTTACAAGATAATTTGATATTTAAAAGTTACTCAAGTTTATGTAAAGTGGTCATTTAATTATATATTGCCTATTTTACAAGGCATATATAAAGGAACAAAACGACCATAGGTCAACAAGACCGATTGGAAGAGCCACTAGCTGAGCAGCCAATAACATCGGGCTTTGTGTCTGAGTTTTTAGATAGCGCAGGTTTAAATCCTGTCAGTGACCGTTGCCCTTTTATTGGCACTAGTATCACTGTATTCCCTATATCTCCTAATTATTCTATTTGATAATATTCACAGGCCAGTGATCCATGAATACGGCTAGAATAATGCTGAATGGGGGATCTAAATATCTTTAAAAATACAATTGTAAGCAAGGAACTGTCTTCTGCGACCCCATGTCTATAATATCCAAGCTAAGGACAGAGTTTGCAGTACCTTGAGTGACTTTAGGTCATTTTAATTAGTCAATGAAGATCTTGTAAAATTTTTACATGAACTGCTTTGTTAGTTGATCAAAATACTTCTTATTGTTCTATAAATAATGTTTTAAAAATGCTACCTTTTCGTTTTTTTCGCCTAGTCTAGAAACAGTTTCGTCGGTCAGATTCCGTTATATGCCCCCAACGCTTTAAAAACTCTTTTCAATGAACAATTCAACAAAAACAAACGTTTACCAAACAAAAACTAAACTCTTTATTGAAAAAAACACACAAAACTTGTTTTCTATTCTTGATCAAACTCCGCCACCCAAAATGCGAGTGCCTGCCTCCGGCCATTAGCGCGGGCTTCGGGTAGCACCTTCGGTGCTGCCCCGCGCTGATGCCAACGAAAGAAAAACATCCCTTGAGATAGTACCTATCAGTAAAATATCAAATTCTAGAGAAGCTGATCAGAAATATAAATTGAATTGTAATGGAAAGGCAATTATGTACCGTGCAAAAAAACTTAAATAATCATGTGATGAGGCGCGGCCTGCCGTAATCGGGATTCTCGAGAAAGATAAGATAACCGCGACACACAATACCGACCGCAAATACCTCCAAATGGTTGTTTGATATGATGGAATGTTAGTTCTGTCACTCAACTACATCGTTTTTATAACGTTTCTAAATTCATTGATAAAGTCTAAGCGTTGGGGGCATGTAACGGAATCTGACCGTTCCGTCAAAATGCGAATTTGCGATACAAAAACAGCGGCCTGAGCGTAAATGTTTCCAAGTCTATCAGATGTGGGAAATAACGATCCGGGGCTGTCAGTATGTTTACTAGCAATAAATTACGGCACTCAACGTCACTGCATGCGGTAAACCTGGGGTGTTATTGTTGATTCATTACAGGTACCAGACAACTATACAACTAAAACAGTATAATATTACCAGAACTTAAAACAGATTGTTTTCATCCACTCACAAAACTTTTATATCACAGTAAGGGAAACGTATTGATTGCCATTTAGTATTATTTGAAAAAAATAATTAATTATTATAATAAAATTGCACTATAAATACTGATTCCTTTAGTTAAAAGTCATATCTGAACTTGTTTAAGAACAAAATACTTAGACATTATAATAAAAATTAAATTAGCAAGCACGTAATATTTAATGTTACTGTACTGTACTATTAATTCAATAAAATGTACGGCTTTTCAAGCCTTCACTTTTAATTTGCAAACAATAAAAACGCCAACAGGATCCTGCGTGGTTTTTACTCGTCCAGTGACAAATACAGTTCTGAGTGGGTTTGTAGCTATGCAGACTTAATATCCCTAGCTTTTTAATTCTCTTATTTACTTTAATGGTTTACCATACCATTTAGATTTTGTTATTGTTATTTAGGTCAAGTTTCAATGCTCTACAGACTTGGAATTTTACAGAAGAATTGCTTCCTATAACTGGTATTTTTGAATTATCTGACTTGTGATTACGGAGGAATTATGATGCTGAAATCCATTACCCTGGCAAGGAAGTCCTTTGAAACAACCGCGCTGATTGTGCAGGATTTCATGCAATTGAAAATAACTCCTGAATTTGCTGGAGGAGGAGTCCTTTCTGGAAGTAAGGTTGCGCTGTAGTCGACCTTATATTTGATGTCTGAACCATCACAAACCATCCTTGCCTATCATTATATTTTCCATATGCATCAAATGGTAACAGTATCAGACAGAGATAAACTTGAGGAGGGTAACTGCTTTCCTACACATGGCTACTTCAAGAGTAATTTGACAAAGATAGAATTTCATAAAGATGGACCCTTATGTTTACTGCTAAGCATATCCTCTATAAATGTGTAATGATAAGAGAAGGAGATTGCTAGAAGCTCAATCCCTGGAGGATATCAACCCAATCAGACTAGGAGCCACCATTTTAGAATTCATTAAGGAAATCGAGAATCATATTGGGTTGGTAAAAATGGGTTTCAAAGCTGCGTGGCTCAGCTAAGAGGTACGTGTAGTTTCATTCATTGATTCAACAACAACAGTGGTTGATTACATTACAGTTGAGGATCGAGTTTCCTAATTCCGATAACTGTGCAAAGTCCACGACTTGCTGATCAGGTCATGCTGATTTTCCTAATCCTCCACAATCCAATGGCTTTTAAATAATAAATTTACCGAAGGACCTCCTCCACAATACCAAGTGGAAAAGTAAAAACACAGAATACAAAACAAGAGAGTTATTCAGTTTTTTACAGATCTGTATTAGTGTCCAAGTAATTACTGTAATTCCAAATTTTACGTTAGCAAACTAAATTTTTAGTGACCTAGAATGAAGCACTTGGAGACACTTCTCGAAATAAAAGTCTTATTATTAATATTAAACAAATTTAAAATAAAGTTGACTAGATTAATCTGTATAGCATTGTACTAACAAACATCGCAACAATACATACGTACGATGTAACAGAGAAATTACATTTTGTTGAGCACAGTTTTAACAGAAAAATTTGAAGATACATAGAAATATATTTTCTAATTAAATACACCAACAAGCTTAAGATCTATAATTAAAGTGGAATCCAAACTTGATTGGGTGATTCTCGTCCGGGAATCGATCAAGAGTTATATTGCCAATTACAGTTGACCACTGCTGGAGTAAATTCTATCTGTGTTTCTTTAGAGTGTAATTTCCCGATGTTGGTTATTATATCAGGTCCTTCATGATCCATGTTATAAGACAGAACTCGATGCCGTGAGTCCTAAACTTGATGCTTTCTTAAAGCGATGATTAGAATAGAATTTTGTATACCAATATAATCTTTCAAAATAATAGTATAGGTAGCATAATTTTGGTGAAAAAAAAAAATAAAATTTTTATAAAACAACCTATGACACTAAGATGAAGCATGTAGATTGATTTTTTGTATACCTGCAGTTTTATATCTTATTAATTCTAGTTCTTTAAGTATAGTGCAGAAAGGTGAGCGCATACGACAGTCAACTTTAAGGGGCTGTAAATAACCCTTTATAAAAATACTTAAAGGATCAAAATAAGAAAACAAAGGACGTAAGAATGAGAATGTTTAAATAATAGCAGTTTTGAGCAGAAGAAAAATCTCTATCATTAATTCATTACAAAAAGAATTACATAATAAGAAATTAATCAGAATATTTTCAATTAAAGCATATGCAATTATTTATGAGATTTATTAAATGTGTTTCAAAGTCACCGTGATCTCCTCCTATGCAAATGCCAATATAGACATTGCTGGTTAGAATTGATAGCCTTATAAAAAGCTGGTCTAGGGTACTTACAAGAGCATGTTCTTGCTTTTATGTCTGTTTGATAAATGTCGAGACACGGTCTGGAACATCTCAGACACCTCTATAGCTATTTCCAATTGTAATTTAAGAGTACGTACGTAAACGTGTGTTTTACATGAGCTTTGAACTGGTCCTCAATTTTATAACAAGTATTGCGCCTCGAGAAGAGTGCTTTCGAATGTAAATTTTCCAATTATAGCCACGATTTCGTC